>NC_139460.1:132220000-132392500 GCF_057233095.1 Heloderma suspectum | reverse complement strand
AAAAATGTTGTTTCAGCTGTAAATAACAAGTCCTATGAGATCGAGAAGAAATTAATATGATAAGATTGACATTCATGTTCTCTGAAGAAATGGAAGCAATTCTACATCCCTGTACTTTGCTCCAGTGAGGTTTCCATGAGTGAAAGGGTGAAGATGATTTTCACTGATTCATCCTTCCCACTGCAGCTCCATGTGCCCCCCAAACCTTGCTCCAGGGGATTGGGTAACTCTTCAGAACAGCATGGGAGGTGGCGCTATGGGGCTGCGGGAGAAAGGGAGAATTTGCAAACATCACCTCTCTCCCTCTTCCATTCACAGAAGCCTCTGCTGGAGCCAAGAGCCTTCTGTAAGTGGAGGAACACAACTGGATACAGACTCATAAGCTAGGTAAACTAGGTAAGCTAGAGAGCTTCGGCTATTGGGAGGTATAGAAATGAAATGGAATGAATGAATGAATGAATGAATAAATAAATAAATAAATAAATAAATAAATAAACATTTCTCATATGAGCTTTTGTTGGTTAGCAGGCCCTGACAAGGTAATCTGTGTGGTATAGTGATTAAAGTACTGGGCTAGAACTGTGGAGACCCGGGCTCAGATCCACTCAGCCATGAAGCTCACTGGATGATCTTGGGCCAGTCACGCTTTCTCAGCCTAACCTACTTCACAGCATTGTTGTGAGGATAAAATGGGGGGGGGGATACACTGCCTTGACTTTCTTGGAAAATAGGAAGGATAAAAATAAAGAAATAAAGATACAGTTGTACTTGCTTCATGTGTCTTTCTTTGTGACTAATATGGCCATAGCTCTATACAAACTGAATGCAGTAATGGGAGTATTGCTATTCCTCCCTCCGCATTTGTACTCTGAAATTGGTGAGTGCTCTAGAGGCCTGAGAAGAATGGAATTTCACAAAAGCAGCTTTCTGCACCCAAAAGAAACTGGGAAACAGCATGCTCAGCTTATGCGATGCAGAGTCATTGTTCTGTTGAAACCTAGGCCCTGTTTCCCCAAGTGATATGCTCTGAATTGGCTGCATATGGAGGTCATTAGGGATACATGACGTTGTGGCCATCCAGCAGCCACCCCGGAGCTTATCACAGAAAAACCAGCTTTCTGAGACTGCTTATAGTCTGATTCTTTTCCTTAATTCAGATTGTCTGCACTTCTGTTGTGGTGTACACCAACCCTCTGCATTTACGCCAGTGTAGGGATGTACGAAAGTGACTTACCTTCCGTGGATTATGTTGATGGTGGCGGAGAGGCGTTCCATCTCTCCCCCCGGAATCCTGGCCGGGGGGGGGGAGGCGCGCCGTTCCTCCCCCCGGAATCCTCGAACAGCCGGCTGTGCTCCGCGGCAGCTCCATGGAGCAGCCGGCCAGGCCCGGCCAGGCCAGAGCCGTCCACAGCCGGATTTCTGGCCGCGGAGGGCTCTGGGTAAAAAAACACAGAAAAAAACCCCCAAAACCCCGCGTACGCAAATGGCGGCGGCTACAGCCGCTGCCATTTACGTTCCTTCTTTTTGGCCATCTTAATCTACGTAAATATTTACGTAGACTATGACGGCAAAAATAAAGGGGAACGCAAATAGCGTAGGAGGCGCTATTTGAGTCCCTTTTTGATTCACCGTTTTAGCCTACGTAAAACTTTACGTAGGCTAAAACGGCGAATCAAAAGGGGACGCAAATAGCGCCCGCTACGCTATTTGCGTTCCCCTTTATTTTCGCTGTCATAGTCTACGTAAATATTTACGTAGATTAAGACGGTAAAAAGAAGGAACACAAATGGCGGCGGCCATAGCCGCCGCCATTTGCTAACGCGGTTGTTTTTTTAAAAACCCACCCAACCATGATAGGCTACGTAAAGATTTACGTAGCATATCACGTCTTTTTTTTTTTTATACAAGCCTGGAAATGGCGGCGGCGGCGGCAGCAGGTCGGAAGGCCAGCCACCAGCGCAGCAGCTGCTGGAACCGCTGCCGCCCGGAAGATCCAGCCCAGGTGAGTCTCGTCCCAGGGGGGATCCGCAGGAGGGTGGGGGGGGCAGGCTGTTTCGCCACGGAGTTTGGGGGGCCAAATGCACTGGTATTCGGCCTCACCGAGATCCGTGGCGGAATTCTCTGACATCCCTACTCCAGTGTGTTAACCCTACCCAGAGGTGTGCCTTTCACCATGGCCCCAGTCAAGGGCTGTTTCCCCAGTGTTTTTCCCACCTGTATTTCTCTGATGTTTCCACCATTTCCCTGCTGGCCACCAGAGTTCTTTTTTTTGAAAAGTAAAGGATTAAACCGAAACAGCACTTTAGCACTAGGTCGCGAACCAGAAGTAAGCACTCCCCATTCACCAGCCACCAACTGTATCCATGTTGGACATTTAAAGTCATTACTCTATTAGGAGCTAAGGCTTACACCACTAAAAGAGCTGTGGAGTGAGGAGTGCATATATAAGTTCCCGGCCAGATTGCAGTTCTAGAGGTAGTTACTGCAGAATCCTCAGTTGAGCATTTAGAAGGCATCATTATCACTCCACAGTGAAAAAAGCCCCCGTTCTCCAGCAGCACCTCTACCCCCCTCGCTATCTCATTATAACACTATTGTGCATTTCTTCCATCAATACGCATACCCCCAAGTCAGTATCTCACAATCAGTCTATCACTCAATCGTGAAATAGCACTGACACACATTTGCGCTATCACGCGATGGCAATATCGCATGATGGTGCATTAGTTGAGGGGCTCCTGCTAACGTCTGTTGTAGTAAATGAGGTTTGTTCCCAAAAGTACACTATCACATGTTTGCGCTATCACGTGATAGCACATTCTGCTAATGCGGAAGCCCAGTATTTAGAGGGAAAAGGAAAAAAGTGGGTGGAATCAGGCATAGGTCCAGGAAGTCTACTTAGAAGTAACTCCCACTGCAGTCAATGAGGCTTGTCCCTGAATTTACTCCGATTGCCATTAAGCCAGAAACACTAAGTACACCCAGGGTACATCATGCACTCATCTGGTGAAAGGCATAGTAACTAGGGATGTACAAAACACTTACCTGGCTCCGTGCCGGGACATCCGCGGTGGGGGGGAGGTGCTCCGTCCCTCCCCCTGGAATCCTCCCTGGCCAGCTCCACTCCGCAGCAGCTCCGCAGAGCCACAGAGCCGCAGGCCGGGGCCGGCCGCAGCTGGAGTTCCGGCCACAGCCGGGCTGCTGCGGCCGCAAATGATGGCCGTCATAGCGGCCGCCATTTGTGTCCTTGCAGGCAGCCATGATAGGCTACGTAAGTATTTATGTAGCCTATCACGGTAAAGGTAGCCACGCAAATGGTGGCCGTTACGCCATTTGCGCCCCTGCTTTTTGCCATGATAGGCTACATAAGTATTTACGGTAAAGGGGCCATGATAGGCTACGTAAATACTTATGTAGCCTATCACGGCTGCCTGCAAGGACGCAAATGGCGGCCACTACGACGGCCATCATTTGAGGCCGCATCAGCCCAGCAGCGGCCGGCCAGGAGACCAGCCAGAGCCGCCACTGGAGCTGCCGCTGCCGCATCCACCCCAGGTAAGGTCCGTCCTGGGAGGATTCCACGGGGAGGGCAGGGGGCGGGAGACCATTCCTCCACGGATTCCAGGAGGCTGGATTCTTTAGAATTTGGCTTCACTGGAGTCCGTGGCGGAATTCTCTAACATCCCTAATAACTCCTGTAATGGCTGTGAAGCACTATTTCCAAAGCTGCCTGTGTGTCTCTGCTGTTTGATTCAAGGCTTTTCAGGAGTAATTAATGCCAGCTTCAATCCTTTGTATCATCCCTAACCAGGGAGGATAGGAGAAAGGGAGTAGAGCCTGGAGGGGGGAGCCTCTATTATTGGTTGAGCAGCCCCTGCCAGTCTGATGACATTCACTTCCAATCCCCGCACCCCACCTGAAAGTATGTTTCTGTCAGCGACTTATAATGGTGTGGTGCAGTTCTTCATGGAGCCCTGTGCGGAGCCATGCTGATTCCATGAAAAATCCGGTATTCCTTTGTTTGCTTCACCCTTCCATTGTCATGGAAACACTGCCCTAGACTATCCTTTCATACCTTTTTGCTCCAAAGAGCTGCTAATGTCCTGCTTATGCTGTTAGCCAATCTGGGAAGAGCTACGTATACAGCAATTGGTTAATCTTTGCCAACAGGCCCTCAATAATACTAGGCCTTACTACTGTTCTGTTACACACATACACTCTTCTCATCTTCAGAACCTCCTCCATTAACATGCAACATGATGGGAAAACTATCAAGTCATTCTTCCTTCTCCTCCCTGTCTTCTTTCAGTCTAATCATTCCGCATGGTCCTTCTCACTTACTCCATCACGGCAGACAATTACAAATCCATTCCTTCTCCCCTCTCTATAGGCATCTGTGGACAACTATCAGAACTCTCCTATCTCGCAGTACATGTGTACCTGCTACTTGAGAAATCCCATTTCCACAATATGAATGGACTAGAGCACGGGTGGGAAACCTTTTTCAGTCTGAGGGCCAAATTCTAATGTGGGAAAGGCCTTAGGGGCCACATTCCATCTGTGGGCAGAGGAAAAGGCAAAGTGGGCATGGCCAAAATGTGATTATTTTCTATTTAAAGCTACTCAGGAGTAAGCATAACAAGACTCTTGCATGTCTACTCAAAAGTAACCAGGATGGAATCATTGTTCAGCCTTCCCAAGTACCAAGCCTCTACATGTCTACTCACAAGTAAACAGGACGGCCTTTTCATGACTACTCACAGCTAAGGAGGACAAGCCTCAGAAGTAAGCAGGACTCAGTCACTCAGCAGCTTCCTCCCCAGGCTCCATGCACTGTCCCCTGCAGAAGAATGGTTCCTTTTTTCTCAGCAGAGCTAGGCAAAGCTCTTATATCCAAACAGCTGATAATCAGAGATAAAACTTTTTCCTTCTGGGAGTGGGGATAGGATAGGACCTTGGAGAACCTGATGGGGAACTCCTGTGGGGCATGTCTGGTTGTATCAGGAAATGGAATGTTCACTTTCTGCTTAGTACAATAACGCTTCTTAGATGTGCTATCAAAGAAAAGCTATGTTTCATTCTGTGTGCACATCTTCAGTGACTTCATCAAAGAAAATTAAACCTCAAGCTTTTTCAAATATTACAACATACTGCTGTCTTAAAAAAGGCAGTATCCAACAGGGCCAGTCCGCCTTCACTGATTCCATTTTTGCACTTCCCAAAATAACCCCTGAAATGAGTGTAAATGCTCATTTTGGGATTGGGATAGGTCCATTCTGTAAGATCCACTTATTTCTGTAAGGCCAGGCCTGCCCTGGCCTGGAAATAAGCATTTCTGCTCGTTTTGGGTTATTTCTAAAATTGCAAAACCCTCGTTGCGCAAGTGGTGGGTCTTCTGAATGCACGGGCCCAATAGGATACTACCTTAAGGGCCAGTCTACGTACTCAGAAAAGGCACGTGGTTCTTCTAGGACTACCATTTCATAATTCAGATGGGGAAAGTGTGATAAATTATTCTCCCATGTCAAAACCTCCCTGCTGATGAAATGGTAGCATGTCAGGAAAAAGGTTTCTAGCCTAGCTTTTTCTCTGATGTGCTGCTTTCTAAGGGCAAGGGAAGAAATGGAAAGGTATTAAATGAACAACAACAATAGCAATTATCCACCAATAAATTAAATCTTAATGTGAGTCATACTCATGGGTAACACAAACTGTATGTTGCCTCCAATTCTTACTGCTCAACTTACTACAGTTGGACTAGAGTAGATGGTAGTCAGGAAGGGTGTGCAATGCCCACTATTTGAGCACAATGGCAGACTTGTGGCTTTGTGTTGGCATTGCCACACACACACACACAAATAAAGGCACACAAGCACACTAGCGACCACCCTTTCTCCCCTTCATCCACCTTCTATTCTCTCTTCCATTCATGCTCTCTCATACACACATCCATTAACAGAGAGAGAGAGAGAGAGAGAGAGAGAACCTCCTCCAGAATCTCTGAGCAGATGAAGTAAAAACCTCTTTTCCACTCCCCCACCAGTGATCCCAATCAAGATAGCTGTTTTCCCACTGCTATTAACAACAGGGAAACAGTGGTCTTAGCTGCATTAGGGTCGCAGTGTGGGGATGGAGGTTAAAGCCTTCCCTCCTCCCTGCAATCTTGGATGTATTAGGATCGCTGGATGCGGGCAGGGTTAAACCTTCCTCCCAGCGAAGCTAATGAAGATGGCTGTTTCCCAGATCCTAATAGCACCATGGGAACAGCAATCTGTTCCTACCACCCAGCTGATGCCTGATCAGCTGGGTAGTGGGGAAAAGTGGGTGGGTTCCACAAGCTAAGGGTTGCCTTGTTGTAGTACTAACATGCTAGAAACAGCCACCATTGCCAGATATGATATACCAGCAGTGAAAAAACAAAACAAAACTCATCCAAGTAGTACAGAAATGGGTGGACAAAAAAGTAGGACAAGGGCTACTTTCCAATATGCTACCCTGAAGGCCTGTCAGTGATCATGGAAGCACACAAAAAACCATTATATTACAGTGATTGGAATCAAGGTTTTTTAAAAGCAGATTTTCCATCTGCACAAATGCCCCATCATACACCTCACACTAAAAAAGAAAAAAAGAGCACCGCAACAACACAAGGTGTGCTTTGCTCTTTGCTTACACCCTGTATCAGTGGTAGTTTATCCATAGGAGTCAGTTGTTGTTGTTCAGTCGTGTCCGACTCTTCGTGACCCCATGGACCATAGCACACCAGGCCTTCCTGTCCTGCGCTCTCTCCTGGAGTGTGCTCAAGTTCATATTAATTGCATCGATGATGCTATCTAGCCATCGCATCCTCTGCCATCCCCTTCTCATTTTGCCTTCAGTCTTTCCCAGCATCAGGGCCTTTTCCAGGGAGTTTTCTCTTCGCATTAGGTGGCCAAAATATTTCAGCTTCAGCTTCAGTATCTGTCCTTCCAATGAGCAGTCAGGGTTGATTTCCTTTATGATTGACTGATTTGATCTCCTTGCAGTCCAGGGGACTTGTAAGAGTCTTCTCCAGCACCACAGTTCGAAAGCATCGATTCTTTGGTGCTCAGCCTTCCTTATAGTCCAGCTCTCACAGCCATACATTACTACTGGGAAAACCATAGCTTTGATTAGACGGACCTTTGTCGGCAAGGTGATGTCTCTGCTTCGTACTATGCTGTCTAAGTTTGCCATAGCTTTCCTCCCAATGAGCAAGCATCCTTTAATTTCATGGCTACAGTCACCGTCTGCGGTGATCTTGGAGCCCAAGAAAGTAAATTCTGTCACTGCTTCCATTTCTTCCCCTTCCATATGCCAGGACGTGATGGGGCCAGATGCCATGATCTTCATTTTTTTAATGTTGAGTTTCAAACCAGCTGTTGCACTCTCCTCTTTCACCCTCAACAAGAGGCTCTTTAGATCCTCTTCGCTTTCTGCCATTAGGGTGGTATCGTCTGCATATCGGAGGTTGTTGATAATTCTCCCGGCAATCTTAATTCCGACCTGTGATTCATCCAACCCAACGTTTCTCATGATGTACTCTGCATATAAGTTAAATAAGCAGGGCGACAATATGCAGCCTTGTCGTACTCCTTTCCCAATTTGGAACCACTCGGTTGTTCCATGTCTGGTTCTTACTGTTGCTTCTTGACCCTCGTACAGGTTTCTCAGGAGACAGGTAAGGTGGTCTGGTACCCCATCTCTTTCAGAATTTGCCACAGTTTGTTGTGATCCACACAATCAAAGGCTTTAGCATAGTCAATGAAGCAGAAATAGACATTTTTCTGGAATTTCCTTGCTTTCTCCATGATGCAGCGAATGTTGGCGATTTGATCTCTAGTTCCTCTGCCTCTTCGAAACCCAGCTTGTACTTCCGGTAGTTCTCGGTTCGCATACTGCTGAAGCCTAGCTTGTAGGATTTTGAGCATCACCTTGCTGGCATGTGAAATGAGTGCAATTGTACGGTAGTTTGAATACTCTTTGGCGTTGCCCTTCTTTGGAATTGGAATGTAAACTGACCTTTTCCAGTCTTGTGGCTACGGTTCAGTGTTCCCAATTTGTTGGCATATTGAGTGCAGCACTTTAACAGCATCATCTTTTAGGATTTTAAATAGCTCAACTGGAATACTGTCATCTCTGCTAGCTTTGTTGTTAGTAATGCTTCCTAAGGCCCACTTGACTTCACTCTCGAGGATGTCCGGCTCAAGTTCAGTGACCACACTATCATGGCTATCAGGGACATTCAGATCTTTCCTGTATCGTTCTTCTGTGTATTCTTGCCACCTCTTCTTAATCTCATCCGCTTCTGTTAGGTCCCTGCCTTCTTTGTCCTTTATCATGCCCGTCTTTGCACAAAACTTTCCCTTGAGATCTCCAATTTTCTTGAAGAGGTCTCTAGTCTTTCCCATTCTGTTGTTTTCCTCGATTTCTTTGCATTGTTCATTTAAGAAGGCCTTCTTGGCTCTCCTTGCTATTCTCTGGAACTCTGCATTCAGTTGGATATATCTTCCCCTTTCTCCCTTGCTTTTCGCTTCCCTTCTTTCCTCAGCTCCTTGTAAAGCCTCATCAGACAGCCACTTGGCTTTCTTGCATTTCTTTTTCTTTGGGATGGATTGAGTTGCTGCCTCCTGAACAATGTTACGGACCTCCGTCCATAGTTCCTCAGGCACTCTGTCTATCAGGTCTAATCCCTGAAATCTATTCCTCACCTCCACTGTATATTCATAAGGGATATGATTTAGGTCATACCTGAATGGTTTAGTGGTTTTCCCTACGTTCTTCAATTTAAGCTGAAATTTTGCAAGAAGCAGCTCATGATCTGAGCCACAGTAAGCTCCAGGTATTACTGACTGTAT
Source organism: Heloderma suspectum (assembly GCF_057233095.1). NCBI lineage: Eukaryota > Metazoa > Chordata > Lepidosauria > Squamata > Helodermatidae > Heloderma > Heloderma suspectum. Next base: position 132,383,624 of record NC_139460.1, on the reverse strand, counting down.
AGAGCTTCTCCATCTTTGGCTGCAAAGGACATAATCAATCTGATTTCGATATTGACCATCTGGTGATGTCCATGTGTAGAGTTGTCTCTTGTGCTGTTGGAAAAGAGTGTTTGCTATGATCAGCGTGTTCTCTTGGCAAAACTCTATTAGCTTTTGTCCTGCTTCATTTTGTACACCAAGGCCATGCTTGCCTGTTATCCCGGTGATTTCTTGACTTCCTACTTTAGCATTCCAATCCCCTATGATGAAGAGGACATCTTTGTTTGGTGTTAGTTCTAGAAGGTGTTGTCGGTCTTCATAGAACCGATCAACCTCAGCTTCTTCGGCATCAGTGGTTGGGGCATAGACCTGAATTACTGTGATGTTGAATGGTTTGCCTTGGATTCATACTGAGATCATTCTATCATTTTTAAGATTGTACCCCAGTACTGCTTTTCCCACCCTTTTGTTGACTATGAGTGCTACTCCATTTCTTCTAAGGGATTCTTGCCCACAGTAGTAGATATGATGGTCACCTGAATTAAATTCGCCCATGCCTGTCCATTTTAGTTCGCTGATTCCCAAGATGTCGATGTTCAGTCTTGCCATCTCATGTTTGACCACCTCCAGCTTACCTTGATTCATTGATCTGACATTCCAGGTTCCTAAACAATATTGTTCTTTACAGCATCGGATTTTCTTTTCACCGCCAGACACATCCACAGCTGAGTGTCCTTTCGGCTTTGGCCCAGCCGCTTCACTCTTTCTGGCGCTACTTGTAAATACCCTCTGCTCTTCCCCAGTAGTATATTGGACAGCTTCCGACCTGAGGGGCTCATCTTCCGGCGTCATATCTTTTCGCCTTGTGATACGTTCCATGGGGTTTTCTTGGCAAGAATACTGGAGTGGGTTGCCATTTCCTTCTCCAGTGGACCACATTTTGTCAGAACTCTCTGCCATGACCTGTCCGTCTTGGGTGGCCCTGCACGGCATAGCTTATGGCTTCACTGAGTTACGCAAGCCCCTTCGCCACTACAAGGCAGTGATCCGTGAGTCAGAGACATACATATGAGGTAAAACAGGAAACCCAATATTCCCCTCTGTCCCTGTCCCCTTTGTAAACTGTCCCTGTCCCGCTTTGGCTATGGAGCGGTATAGAAATGTAAATAACAACAAGAACAACAACAACCCTGTACAGAGTCAGACACAGACCTCCACTTGTTCTAGTCCTAGCCAGCAAGGAACTTCAAAATCTGTCTCCAGCAGCTACCATTCTCCTCAGCCCTTGAGTGATGTCTCCTTGCTCAACCCTTCAGCAGAGTATAGCCTGGGTTGCACAGTTAGTTCTCTCTCTTTCAGCAGGCAGCTTAGAAAAAAAAATATCACAGGGCAAGACCCCAACTCTCTTTCCAGCTCTTTGTGCAGGGCCTGCAAGTTCTTCATCCTTCCTTCTTCAATCTTCTAATCTTTTCCCAGTTTATAGCAGCTGCCGGACAAACTTGGAGAGACTGCCACACTGGATGAGTCTGAAATAGGGATGTCAGAGAATTTCTCCATGAATCTCAGGGAGGCCGAATGCCAGTGCATTCGGCCCCCCGAAATTGATGGAGAAACGGTCTGCCCCCTGCCCCTCCCCGGGACGGTAGTTACCTTGTGCGAACGTCCCTGGCGGTGGCGGCTCCATCGGCGGGGCAGCGGCGGTGGCGGTGGCCGGTCTTCCGACCGGCTGCCGCCGCCACCATTTCCAAGTAAAACAAAAACAAAAACGTGATAGGCTACCTAAAGATTTACGTAGCCTATCACGGCTAGATTTTTAAAAACACCATGATAGGCTACGTAAATGTTTACGCAGCCTATCACGGCTGACTTTGAAAAAAAAAAGAAAAAAGTGTATACGCAAATGGTGGCGCCCATGGGCGCCGCCATTTGCGTACGCGCGGGTTTTTTTTTTTTCTCACTCAGCCATGATAGGCTACGTAAACATTTACGTAGCCTATCACGGCTGACTGCAGGGACGCAAACGACGGTGGCTATGGCCGCCGTGATTTGCGTCCTGGTAGAACAGGAGGATTCGTGGCCGGAGGGATGGGGCGCCTCCCCCCCAGCCAGAATTTCGGGGGGAGGGACGGGGTGCCCCCCCGGCCAGAATTTCAGGGGGAGGGACAGAGCGCCTCCCCCCCACCGCGAATCAAGCTTCGAGATCAGGTAAGGGACTTTCGTACATCCCTAGCTGAAACAAGGCCTCATCTGCTAGGCACAACAGCCTCCAAGGCTTTACAGACTGAACTAGAGAGGCCCTGAAGCACAAGGCCTCCAGACAAACTGAAGGACACAGTAGATATATTGATTTTAGTAAGTTTGTGCCCTGAATCTTGTAAATAACACACAAGTTCCTTATTACAGGTAACTAGGGATGTCAGAGAAGTCCGAAATGGATTCAGATGATTTTGGATTTCTATGAATCCAGCTCCTGAATTCTTCAGCAGCCTGGCATATTCAGAGTTGTGCAGATTTTGTGGGCTTGTGGACTGTTGTTTTTGTTTCTGGAACTGTATGCAAAATTAGCTGTGCAAAAGTACGAACATTGCTGGAAAACACGCAAATATATAGACGCCATTTAAAAAAAAAAACCCAACATTTTATAAATCTCGGGTTCTTCAACCTTTGTTGTGAAGCACTCTTTGTGTGTGTGCGCTCTGCTCCTTGACGAAATGCTGAACTAAGAAAAATGTGCAAAATATTGCATAACAGTAAGAGTTATATACATTGTGGCAGACATTTTTGCATATTTTTTCGAAGGGGGAAAAATCTGATTCCATTAATGAGCAAACAACAGAATAAAAGACTCCTGACAACCCACGAAATATACATGGAATGTATTAAATAAAATCCATGCATCCCTACAGGCAAGAACTATGCAAATTTTGAGCAGCCATTTTGTGAAGAGCCCAGCCCTCATTAGCCCCTAATATGCCATAACAGTAAATGCAAACAGAACTTCCAACATATTTTACAGGGACAATAACCATTTTATCACAGAGGGCAAATCCTAATTACTACAGTTATAAGGGGCAGGGAGGAGTCAGCCCATCAGTTATGCTTTTTTGAAGAGAAGTTTATAAGTTAGGGAAGGATGTGTTGAACTTTGAAGGACAAAGTCATATTTTTCACAGGGTGGCCAAATTACAGGAACATTGCTACAGTCTTCACTTATATACTTCTCACCAGTCCCTATACCACCAACATCAAGAGGATCATAAGTTCAATTGTTGCTCTTAAAAGTAAAAGCTGTGTCTGTGGAAACAAAAAACTTGTATCTGTACCTCCATTATAATATGCCAACATTGGCCAACTGAGACCCCGGACCAGCTGTTTGCACTGGTTGCAGAAGAAGGAACAGGGGGTACAAGACAGGCCTAAGATGCAAGAACAGAAGTACTCTGAGGGCACTTACAAGGATGCAATGAAGTGTTACCTGCCCGAAGATGAAGGTGAAAAGGAGGTTAGGCCAAAAAGAAGGTATTTTAATATGGTTTGCGCAATTGAGTATGGAAACTAAGTATATTCTACCCTTATATAGAGGCCTGTCATTTAAGTTGTCAATAAACACATACGCATAAATGTCTAATTTCCCCCATTTTCCCAACTGAACATCTATAAGTTTTCCAACCACATTTTTTTCAGCTGCACATTTAGTGTCCAACTGCATGCTAAAAAAACCTGGCTGGAATGTTGGGAGTGCAAGACCCAGATTCAGATACTCACTCAGCTGTGAAGAATAGTGGGCACCTATAAGCAAATCACGTATATGTAATCCAATTTACAAACAGTATAGCAAACTGGACTTTGCCTCAGTTGACAAACTCAGAATACCACAGTAGTTACATCAGTATATGCCGATCTAGATGCCAGACAAGTCAATACTTAGGCATCTGATTCAATTACAAAGGTGTCTCAAATATGATTATCTTGATTTCCTCTTTTTTGAATATATTTTTATTTATTTTATCTTTATAAACACTACCAAAATTACCAACAACCTACTCAATACTTCAGTTCTCATCCATACAATATTTTAGTTAGGACACCATAATAACAGAAAGAGAAGAAAGAAAGGAAAAAAGAAAAACTCCAACATCTCCCAACCTCCAATGGTATTCTATTTTAAAAAACTATATCTATTATACAATCTTACAATTTAGTAAAACAATATTTTATATCAACACAACAGTTCTACACTTCATTCCCAAAAGCCTGAATATTAGTAATAATAATAATAGTAATCAAAAAGACAGAGTATAGTATTGTATAATAATAAAACTTAAGATAAATCTTCAACAGTCAATAATATTTTTATACTAGATATTTTGTCTATTTTAAAATATAAAATAGAAGAAGATACATAAAAAGAAAGAGAAAATAATAATAAAAAAGAATACATAAAGGTAAACAAATATATATAAAATCATTTCTTCTGAGTTAGCCTAGATCATGAAAGCTACACACAAGCAGTTAACAGTACTTGTTTAGCAATTCCATTTCATGGAATTGTGACATAGTTCTCACGCTTTTTAACATTCAACCAAGCCTCCGCCATTTCATGATTCGTAAACTTCATCTGGTCTTCAGACACAATACAAAGTGTAGCAGGATATTTTAAGTAATATTGTAAGTTCATTTATTTTGCCAGATTCTTTGCTTTGATAAATTGCCTTCTTTTATTTGCCACTTCTTTGATGTAATCTGGGAACAGCATAATTTTATCCTGTTTCCAGGAAAGGCTTCCAGCTTGTTTTGCCAAATTCAGGATATAACACTTTGTGGAGACTTTTGCAAATTGAACTACAATTGTATAATCATTCCCTTGGCACATGAAATGCCTGCTCAATATCAAGAGAATAATCAGAGGATATAGAAAGTATCTCATGCAAAAGTTTATCCACAAAAGTAGACAATTTCACATCATTAGACAAGCTTTTAATCCCCACTATACGTACGTTGGCTTTCTTCGTATAGGCCTCCAATTGAGAGATTCTGTCAGATATATTTTTACAAATAACTTGTAGTTTCATATCTTGCCACTCGGTCTTCAAGCTCATTAATTTTGGACTCCATTTTTTTCTGTGATGCATTAATTAAATCCACGGCTCTCTGCATATCAGTGATGGAATTTTGAATTAAGTCCAGTCTTTGAACTAGTCCCGAAAATTGCGAAGATAGAGTTTTCATCATTGTAAATAATTCTGCTAAATCTTCTGTTTTTGGCACCTTTGACACAGGAGTTGTGAGAGGTGTTGAAGCAAGCCCTTTTTGCCTCCTCGGTTCAGCCATAGTTTTCTCCAATAAATCTTACAGGTCCTCATATGATCTCAAATATTGTTCAAAGTTCTTAAATTGTCTTTCATAGGTCGCTGATTTTTCTTACAGGATATATTGTTATGGAACAAGCCAACCCTGTTTTCTCCTATAAAATAGGAGTCTCATTACAGCTTTTTGCATTGGTACAGCCCTGGGGGAAATTCTGGCATCCAGCTCCCCCACTATTGCGTGGGGGTTACCTTACTCCAGGCAAAAATCCAGAGCTATTTGCCTTGCCCCCTCTTTCATTTCTAGGGGGGAGATGAAAAGATTTTTCAACCTTTTAAAAAGCTGTTTGAGAAAGCTCCCACGGAGAGTCCATGGAAGCTGCCAGGACTACATTGGTCCCAAACTGGAAGTCCGATTATCTTGATCTTTCCACAAAACTATGGCCCCAATCTAGTGGTGACTATATGCATTGCATAGCTGAGGAGCGCAAGGTGGATATCTTTAATTTCATTAGCACAGATCAGCTGCTGTGTGTGGATAATGGGGCCTAGAAAGGGTTTCCCTATTCTATTACCCAAAGCAGGAGCACTGTGAATGTACACCTGTCACCATACACCAAACATATCTCACTCTTGCTTCATCAAGGTGACAGAACCCAATTTTCCAATTACATATAAAGCAAAGAGGAATTTGTATCCCTATTTTCCCAAGAATGTCAGTCATTTAAATATTGTTGCTGAAATGAAATTAGATACAAACTGAGAAAAATCAGTGACATTTCAAAATTTGAATTCCAGTTTTTGAATGTTGAAAAGTTTCAGATTTCACTTTTGAAAGCTCAGTTTTCAAATATTTTCACACTGTGATCTTGATCCAAAGGTGCCATTGCAGAACTGGAAGGCGCTTCTGTTCATGTGGTGGTGGTGGTAGTGTTTTCGTGATTGTCACTGATTTCCCACTCGCACTACAGCAACCCTTGCTACATCCCATGCTATTTCAGAGACTACCCCAACCATCAAAAGATGCATGGGGATGCTGAGGGGCTGCAGTAAAAAAGGAGGGTAGCAGTGGTATAGTGGTACATTTTGAAGAGTAGATGCTCATCATGACAGTCCCAATAGCCACACCCCCAAGGAGAGTCCAAAAATGATCCAGGCAGCTGTGTTGACCCATGTCAGCAAACCAGTTCTATAAGTTTTCATCTCCAGGAGCAGATCTTTTGTAAAGTTAATGGGTCATAACTGCCCATTCAAGACCAAGCCAAAATACTTTGCATTACGACAGGGAACACTATATTGTTCCTGGGGAAATTCAGTTCCCTCCAGCTACTGTGAACATTGCAGCTAAGATCAGGGAACAGGGAAGTCTGAGGGGCGTGGCAGATGATGTCAGCATTCCTGCTAATATAATACTAGTGTCACTGTGTCCCTGTGAGCCCTGGCACCACTACACCTCTGGTGGTTAGCCCCATTTCATTACCTCAGTTTTGCTTCTGGAAGTTAGAAGTGGCCCCACCCCGCTAAACCAACAGCCATAAATGGGAATGTTGGGGAATATCCAATTAGAAGAATATAAATTGGATTTTACCTGAAGTATTTGCATTAGGGAAATGTTCTTGAGAATAATCCTCCCTCGCAGTTTGGCCCATTTTACTGAACATATTTCTTGCACATTGTTTTAATGTGGATCTTTAAGGGTTGTATCCATCTTAAGTCCGTATATTTCAATGGGTCTCCTATAACTAGGACTAACATTGGATACAATCCTAAATCATTAAGGTTTAGTCTTAGGCTCCAACCTTCACATGACAGTCTAAGATGCCCACTCCTTCCAAAAAAAATAAAAATAAAGTTGACCTCATTTGATTGTGAATGTCATCAGTTTTCATGACTGCACTGGGCAAATAGGTAATATTGATAATTTAGGTGAATCAAAAAATACCTAACTGAGCCTCAGTTGTAGAAATGGAGCTGGGTGTCGGATTTATCATTTTGAGGCAAGGCTCTGCTTTTGACACATAGGAAGCTGCAGCAGAGAACTATCTTGTTCCTTATTCCATTTATTAACTTTGTTTCGTTCACTTGAGCCTAGTACCATGTTAGACTCTGAATAACTGCAACTGTACAGGTAGCTGTACTGGAGTGAATGACAGAGGCTTTTTTTTTCAAGAGCTTTGCTCCCTGCAGAAATGATTTGTACCTCTGGCTGATTGTCACTAACAGAAAATGAAAAATAGGAACATTCAATGCAAAGTAATGTGTTCTGTACAATTACTGGATTAATAATTTTATTCCATTACTATGTGGGGAGAGAGGACATCAGGTTGAAGATCTGCAATTCTAGTATATTTCTAAGCGTCCTGTTAAGAGAGTGAGCAAGGGTCAGGAAACTTAATTATGCCATAACTAGATAGAAATTGCCAAGTGATAAAAAGAAACATCCAGCCAGATTCAGCAGGAAATTACAGCTTTAATAATATAGCATAATGCCTACTTCTATACAATTATTGGAGAGACTGTGAACGATTTTAAATAACAGGCTTGGGTTTCCAGTAACGACAGGGGGAGGGAAAAAAAGCCTGAAAATGACATTTTGAATTTTCCTGTAAATATTTTTCTGTTAAAAAGGCATTATTACATGATCACAACTCTTACATTTAATCTGGGACAGATAATGTAAACAGATTAACATTTTAAAAGGCAAGGTGGAAGGTAATTATTCATAACGTTATTTATCCTTGTCCAAACTTAGCCTGTACAACAGTATCCTTGTTCCTTCATGGTTAGGTTTTTGATATGATTTTGAATGTAGAAATAATGCATTGGACTAACACCATATTAAAAACTGAGCATTAAGTAAGGCTGTATGATCTCACTTTCTTTCCACTATGAGACCATATTTGTGATGATGGTTATCTCTAAACTGCATTCGTCCGACACTTGCACATATGAATGAATTAAAGATGCACTTTAATGGTGACACACAAGATTGTTTTATACTCCTCAGATCATCAGAAGATATACATACATAATTTTGAAGATAAACTAAAATCTTTTTTTCATTATTTCCTATAAACCAAGATATAATAGCCTGTTTAAAATATTAAACATATTGTATGTAAACATGCCATGAGCTATAAAAGCCCTTTGCAATTTGTGTGTATGTGTGTTTGTCCATTTATTTCTAATGTAAGAAGGAAAACTCATTTCTAATGCTAACCCAGGAGAGCCCTGAATTTCATTTTGTATTCTGTGGATGCAGATTAATCAACCTGACTCTGTTACCCAGGGCTAGCCATTCTGCCTAGAAATCTGCATATCTGCATATTACTCTTCTTCCCTGAATTTAATTTCCTACAGGAGCTGATATTAATCACTCTGTTTAAACAGAGGGGATTTGGAGTCTATACAAATATGACCATTTTTGTGGAACATTTTTTCTATGTTTTTATTTAAAGAGACAATTACTTAGTATGCTATTTCTAACCATAGTAGATTATTCTTTACTTAATAGATGTGGTGCCTACTTGCTTACACTTGAATAATTAAAACATAATACAATAATAAAAATGGCATTAACTCCTTTAAGTGCAGCCCAGTCCTTTCTTGGTTGACAGTTCCATATATTTAAAGGAAAAGTTGGCTAATATAATATACAGCTGCACAACTCCCAATTTGACATGGTGTGTGTACATTTTTTAAACTCATTCATCTGTACCAAGGTCAAGGGAAGACGCTATTCTAAAAGTTGCTTTGGAAATGCTGTATGGCTTCTGACTTTTATTTGTGTAATAGCAAAGTGCCTATCATTAATATAGGAGTGTGTGGGGAGAAAGCTGACATTTTGGAAGGACCCCAAGGGAGGTGGATGGGGAATGCACATCCTCCTCCATTGCATTTTTCTGCAGCATCCCTGTCCATGAAACCTGGGCTGCCCACTGTCATGGGTGGAGGGACAGGCTTTGGCCTTAATTGTAGCAGTGTCCCCAAATGCAGCAGTTTACTTATTACTCCCACAGGAGTAAGTGGTAACCATTTACTTACATGGGAGAAAGTAAGGGAATGTCCTTCGGGCCGTTACTGAAGTGGGAGCTAAAGAAGTCCTGGTGATCCTGGCCACTGAGAATCAAGCCCTCTCCTATCTACATCGCACCTTCCAGAGTTCTGTTTCCTGGTCACACTAAAGTGTGACAGAATGTCGGGAACTGGCTTTTCTATAGCTAGAAAACCGACTGTGTCTTGAATGCCAAAAGGACCTGTAATTTTCAGATGTTCTGTTAGCAAAACACATGTATCTTTTAACTACAAAATTGGCTAATTTGTAGCCTGCAGGTCAGCAAGAGAATAGTAAACAAGAGCTTTGATACAGAAAAAGCTAGTCAAACAGTCAGCTGGACAAGGTAACCACAGTTAACTCCGTTCCCATCAGTGGAGGCTGGTGGCTCCGACTTCAGTGGGGCTGTGAATCCATTCTGGGTTTCAGTCAGAACCAGCCAGAACTCTAAAGGAGCTGAATCTATTCAGTACCTTAGATAGCTCTTTTAGAGTTCTGGCTGGGAGCCTCCACTGGTTCCCATTGATTTGAATGGGGCTCAAGCATACCTGGTTTTCTCTGGATTGGGACAGAATGTTTAGATGTAGGCTTTACAATGAAAGATTATTTCCCACACCCCTCTGGAGGTTGTACTGTAGACTCTAACCAAATATGTTCCTGTTCTACACTGGGGTATCAATCTTGTAGAAACAGGCCAAAATCCAAATTGTGCATGTGAGGAGTTTGCAGGAGCATAAATAGCATGTGTGGATGGCCCTGGAAAAGAATAAGGCTGCTGGATCTGTATAGGGGAGGCATGCATGGCCTCCCATAATATGTACTGGTAATGATCCAGCAGTGTATGTGTGAGAGTTAGGAGAACTCGTTCGATCCCCTCTGTGTGCAGCTCTGTTAGCTGTGCACAGGAAGAAAGAATGTTTCATGCTCTTAAGTTTCAGAAGCATTTTGCTATGCAACACAGGGACGATAGCAGCTAAGTTGCTGCTCCGTGATTCTTTGGATCCTCACCATGTATGTTATTTCAGAACTTCAATGAGCACTTTAGCTGGATGGCCAACTAAAAGTAACTTTATAGACATTTACCAAAGGAATTGTATATAATAGGCAGTTGCATGTGAATTTCCTCTTGTAGGTTATAAAACGAAATAGTAGACTTCTAAACTTTTTCCTATTCTCTAAAATGCTTCATCTAGCAGTTAAAGAAATATTTAAGATTTTAATCAAAATTTTAAAGCAGAAAATCTGTTCCCCTGTGATTGTGATTTGCTTTCATATTTACTTATTTATTTTAGTATTTATTATCAAAGGCCCTTACAGCTTTATGAAAGGATTAGTTGGGTATTCATATCATTAGTTTTTGAACAGCTAGGCTACTATATTTTCATTGCCTGTTGTAAATCACAAGGGTATCACCCCAAGCAAATAACGGCTTAGCCTGTTTATCTGTCTGTGTTAATAGCATTTTATTTGAAGTCTTGAAACTTGCAAGCAGCTTAAAAGGGCACTACTACCCGACTTCTTGTTTTATTGCAAAATGACACGGTCCGGTTTCATTTGTTTTGCTTTGAAACCTTAATGTTCTGTGCTGTCAACATTTCAGGCATTTTTCCATTCAAACTTTGAGCAGGATCCTCTTGAAACGAGACCCTGTCTGCTGGAGGCAACAGGGGGTACTTAACTTGTAACAATATTGTTTCAAAGATTACTAGTGTGGTTTTCACTGGTGGAGATTTTCCACCATTATTTGTTGTGTTGCCAGCTTGCCTGAAAAGGAGAAGATTAGGTTAAATTGCCTTTTTCTAATTAACACAAACTACCTGTCTACATTTGTAAGGAAGCTACTGTGTATTAAAATGTTGAAGGCATGTGTGCTGTTGCTTGTGAAGCTCCAACACTAACATAATGTTATGGAACAAAACTGCACAATCATCTATTTTACCTTGCAACTTGCTGTTCCATTCTCATCTATCCCTCACTTCTTGCTAGTGAGAGTTTCCTACTTACTGTCCATGAGAGTTTCCGTCTCTTAAAGTGGGGGATGCACAACCTTTGTAACCCCAAAGGATGCACTGGGTGTCTGCTGGGGTGGCAGGGGCTGCACGCACACTGCGGTGGCAGGGAAATCTGCAACGGAATCAAATAAGTTTGGATTTCTATTAATCTGACCCATGGATTTCTCAGCAGAACATCTTTTCCCGCGTCACACAGATTCTGTAGACCTTTTTTTTTTTACTTTCCAGAATTTTATGCTAATCTAGCTGTAGAAAAACACATTAAAAAAACAGCAGCTGAAAATGTGCATTTCCCCTATAGGCTAAAGCATGAAAATGCCAATGGGGGGGGGGGGATTTGAGCATTTGGGGAGTCATGCATTTTGGGGGATTTGCACATTTGCTAGTGCAAATTTGCACAAATTTGGGAAATTGGAGAAAATCCAATTCAACCAATAGGGGATGACAGTACAAAGGCACCTGACAATCTGCAAAACGCAGATGGAACAGATTTTACAAAATCCATACAACCCTAACGCACACTCACATACACGCACGCACATTCACATGCAACTTGTACAACTCATCCCCCCACACACACATTCACACACTCTCTCACACACCCCACGTGTACACACCCCACTCACACACACCGCTCTCTCCCTCAAGTCCAACTCCTGCCCAAGATTGTTTCAGAAGCCTGGCACCTGCTTTGATCAGATAAAACTAACATTCCTCCTAGAAACCCCGGTTCTCAAACCACCCAGCCATCTTCAAATCCTGGTTCCTAGCCCTTCTCCCTCCTTTAATGTGCTGTCCTGCTGAAGAATTCTGACATCCCGCACTCTGTTACCTGGAACATTTTCAGAAAAATTCTCTAGAATAAAATGCTGTAGGAACAAGCTCTATGGTTCCTTCCCTAGAAGCCTCATTCCTGGATCATCCTAGGAGCAGGCCTTCCAGCACTGCTTTCTAGGATTCTCCAGGGATCCTCTAGAACCACATCTTCTATGGCAGGAACCACAGAGCTCTTTGCCAGAGTATTTTTCCCATTTTTCCTGGAGGTCTGAAGGGTCATCAGACACGGCCTGGGGTAGTCTGCCTGCAGCCCATGGGCCACACTTTTTGTGCCCCTGTCTTTAAGTGACAGATACATGATGCAACAACATTACAAAAACCAAACATGCCTGGGTCTGGCCAGTGCAGGGATTGGCTACTTCCCAGGAACTTTAACAATGCCATGTTGAGTTTCATGACAGAAGAAAGGTAGGATATAAATATACTATAAAGAAATTAATAGGACACAGTATCATAGGCACATTGTGGGCATAATTCATTAGGAAACTTCTCTTGTCAAGTTTCTGAAATGAATGTGATTTGGGTACAGCTGTGCTTTCATGCAAGTAGCAGTAATTTTAAAGGGGCTTAAGTTAGCAAACTAGCTTGTGATATAGCATGAGTTTGCTAAGCATTTATGTCTTGGAAGAAAGTGAAGAATCTTACTGGGCATGGCCAAGCACTTGAGTAAGCCTAAAGCAGCTCTTTGGATCCCAGCCCTATTATAGAACCTGGAAGATGTTTCCTAACCTAAAACCTAACCATAATCAGGGAACAACACTGCTGTGAGTCATAGGCATTGCCAGAAGGAGGTCCACCTGGGCATGGGCCCCAGATCTTCTGAGCTGTGCCAATTGCCATCATCTGCCTTAATACAAGCCTGCTTTTTACCTCTGAGCTCAGTAGCCTTGCAGTTACTAGGAACCCTTAGGACTCACTCACTTAGCAGACCAATAGCGAGTGAACCAGCCTTTTGAACTAGAGGGGAGACCTTTCCTTCCACAGTCAGATCATTGTTTTTTCTTTCTCCCCCTACTTTTCTGCTCTTACATGCCAACTGCTGGGAGCTTACCTGCGATGAAATTTTGAAGAGGGAGAGGGAAGGGCAGGAAAAACCCCATGTGAAATAGTGGTATTTGTTTGGGGCTGTTTTATTTGTCAGTTGCCATTATCCAGCAATAAGAAGGGTTGTAGCTCAGTGGATGAGCACATACTTGGCATGCAGAGGGTCCCAGGTTCTATCCCAGGTATTTCCAGGTAGAGATAGGAAAGAATCCTGCTTCACACCCTGGAGAACCACTACCAGTGAGTGTCAACAATACTGGGCTAGATGGACCAAAGCTCTGACTCAGTATAAGGCAGCTTCCTATGTTCCTATGAACAGAGGGCTTTAATAAAAGTAGGAGTTAATTATTATTATTTTTTGAGGTGGAGGGGAGAGAAATACTGCTCACTTATACAATCCTATGTATGCCTACTCACATGTAAGCCTAATTACGTTTAATGGGGCTTACTCCCAGAAAAGTGTACATAGGATTCCAGTGCAAGTTACTTTTGCAGAGAGGTTTGCAATCTGATCTTCTGCATGTTTCCTCAGAAAGAAGTCCTGAGTTGTGAGCGTGGTACTGCAGGTTTAATACACTGCCGGTTGTTGTTCAGTCGTTCAGTCGTGTCCGACTCTTCGTGACCCCATGGACGATAGCACGCCAGGCCTTCCTGTCCTCCGCTCTCTCCTGGAGAGTGCTCAAGTTCATATTCATTGCATCGGTGATGCTATATAGCCATCTCATCCTCTGCCGTCCCCTTCTCTTTTTGCCTTCAATCTTTCCCAGCATCAGGGTCTTTTCCAGTGACTTTTCTCTTCGCAAATACACTGCCTACCTGATTCCAATCCAGTGAATTGACTACTCTTTCAGCCCAGTCCTATGCCTGTTTTGTCATTTGTGTTTTTTTCATTTTTCATGAACTCTAGCTTCAGTGGTGAGGGAAAACCACTTAGTACATGCTCAGAGTTCCTCTATAATTTAGCCCTAGTTCTGAAAACTGACTCCTTGGCTGAATCCTGGTGAAGTCTTGGCACAAATGAAGTTATGGGGAGGAAGATACAATGAGAACTTGTGCATAACAATTTTTTATTATTATTATTTCATTTCTATACTGCCCAATAGCCGAAGCTCTTGGAAACAAGGAGGAGGTAGAGGAGAGATGCACAAAACAAAACATCCGTTTTTATGAAGAGTTGCTGGAGGGATGTTAGGATGAGGAGGGATGGTTGCATGGAGGGGAATAGAATTGGTAGGGGGAGAATCTAAGTGCCCAGTGGTGTAAGAAAAACATTCTGCACATGCTCAGAGGCACTCTATATTTAAGAACATAAGAAGAGACACTTATAGAAGTGTGACTGCTTCAGAAAGAACACACAAACAATGTGTGTGGTTGAGACCAGCCCAAAGTCACCCAGTGAGCTTCCATAGCCAAGTGGAGACTAGAATCCCCCATCTCCCAAGTCTGAGTCCAACACTCTAAGAACTAGACTAACCACTGAGCAGAAAGATCAGCAAGTTTCTCTTTGTTTTAATAAAAAGCACACACTGCACATGCTCAGGGAATGAACAAAATGAGGAATAAATATACCAGGGAATATGAAGAACTATGAAGAACTATATTCTTCCATTATGTGTGTGTATGTGTGAGGCAGAGCTTCTCCCCCAATCCAGCTGTTTCCCTGGTATGTTTATTCCTCATTTTGTCCATTCCCTGAGCATGTGCAGGGTGTGCTTTTTATTCAAAGAGAAGCTTGCTAATCTTTCAGTTCATGCTACATTTGTACAAGTGTGACTGCTTCAGAAAGAACTTCCCATTATACTGTCTCTTTTTCATGAGTTTCATAACAGAAGTGTGGTGTAGTGGTTAGAGACCACCCCAAAGTCACCCAGTGAGATAACTAACAGGAGGTTTGATAATGGGCTGGATGTGGAAATACAAAGCTGAGCTGGGGGCAAATGGGGTGCTGACATGTGTAGTAGTAAGTTGCATTGAACTCAATAAGACTTACTTCTGAGTAGACATGCAACAGAGTTGGTTCTCCTCTCCATTTTAGCCTCACAACATCAACAACAACGCTGGATGTGGAAATATAAAGCTTAGCAGGGAGAATAATACCTCGTGCAGGGCTCCAGGACCAGCATGGTCATTTTAAAAGGTTTTTTCTTTCTTTAAAACAGCATTGCTTTAAACAAAGAGTGCATCACTCAGGCACACCTATGGCAGCCTTCTTTTGGGAAGCCCCTAGGAGGAGGAAGTGTTTTGGCTGAAAGTAAACGGGGATGGAGGATTTCAATTTAAAAAGAACACCCACAAACAAGGCAATGAGCACAATTCATTTTTTTTTAAAAAAATGACGTATTTATTATTATCGGAATATACTACACTGTGTTTTTATTTACAAAAATTTCACGACTCTTTGCAGACGACGAAAAAAAGTCGCATGACTGCTGGCTCCGCAGGACCTTGTCGTGCCGTTTCACAGAGGATTCCGTGGCATGGACTGAAGGGAATTTTATCCCATTTCAGTCCATGGCGGAATTCTCTGACATCCCTAAAATTCCGACATGTGGAATCTGGTGTGGAGCAACCCTCTCAGGGATTGTGGAGTCCATGGACTTTGGGATGATTTTTTACTTTCCCGAAATTTATTCACATAAATTCGTAGGAAAATATGTATATTTCTGCTGAGGAAACATTGAATGGAATGGGGGACAATACGCTAAATATTATGTACTAAGGTAAATTATGTAAATACTTATATAAATACATAATTATTTGCGTATTTTTCCGCACAATGAAAAAAAAATCACATCCGTCTGTGGGCGGACAACGGAACAAAAGGCACCTGACGATCTGCAAAGCACAGACGGAGCAGGTTTTACACAGTCCATTCATCCCTGGGGGGGGGGGGGTGTGAAGTGAAGGGAAAGCAAATAATTCCCTCCCCCAAATTGGAGAGCTCCCATTCCACATGAAATGCTGTACCTATCCTTCTGCAACTTTGCTGGTTTCTTAATTAGGGGCACCTGTAGGCTGTCTGTAATTTTCAGAACAATGGTCCAAAAGGAACATAGGGAGATAAGTATGTCCTCTTTTGGAGACCCTCAAAATGTCAAGGCTACCCTTGCACAAAAACTCCTGCGGCTATCATTCTACAATTTGGCAGACATGATCCCCTCTGATGGGGCAACAAATTGTGAATTTTTTATCCAATTCTTCCAAGGAATGAAAAAGTTATTGACAGTTCCCTTTAAAAGGAAATCAAAATACAAAGGCATATACCACGCACACAAAAAACCCTGTACCTATCAGGCAGGTATAATCCCCTCTTAAGGGGCTACTATGCCTGCAATTATCATCTAGTTCTGACCAAGAGAAAAAAGTTACAGAGGTTTTTTTTTTTTTTTTTAATTTCCCATGATAGTCAACATGAAGCACAAAGCCTCAATTTTCTGAACCTTGACTCAGGTTTGGTACTGAGCTGAAGTGGACCAAGTCCAAGTTGGCCCAAGCAGAAGCAGGATGTTTTCCAAACTGCTGAACTGGAGTCTGAGTTGAAGTGGGGGGTCAGTTCACACCTCTATGTATATACATATATGTATCTCTCTCTCTGTGTATATAATACACACACACACACACACACACACACACACACGAGATGTGCATTGACCCCCACTTCAACTTGGACATATACTGACATGCAGGTTTGTGTTATGGGCCTGTGCCCCAGTTCTTTTAAGAACTTAGCAATGCCCCTGATGTGAGTAACACATAGGGTGGCCAGGTGACCTATTTTACAGAGAACAGTCCTCTATTTGAAGTGCTGCCAGAGGATTGCCCTCTATTTTGAAGGCATCCTCAATTTGAAGGCGTGTCCAGCCCAAGTCCAGTATAAAGACAGAGAATCTTCAGAAGAAAGAGAGGGGCCTTGAAGTTGCCCATCAACAGCACCTGGAAAGCAAACTGAGCAGGCACACAGGTCACCTGGTCACAGTCTTCCACACTATGCTGAGGTGTGCTGTTTTTCTCTTTAAATTATAATTTCTACATTTGCTTCAATATATATAAATGAGCATATGCACATTTATGCAAACAGGTGCCCTCTTTTTTGGCGATACACAAGTGGCCACCTAATAACGCATAATAGATTACTTGGTTTTGCAAAGACCAGTTGGAGTTGCCTGAGTACAGTCAGAACGTGCTTTGGTTGATCTTAAAGGTGTGATGGGGTATCAGAAAGGGGCCAGTGACAGAAGGAATGTTGGGCACCAGCCATTTGAGGCTGACAGCATTCGCTAAAATCAGTCTTTTGAAGCACATACTGATTGGATAAGAAACCTGCACAGGAGCATTCGTGGTACTCTTGGTGGCCTGCCCTCATCAGGATGGTATATTCAAAAGTGTGTGTATGTGTGGGGGGCTTATTTCTAATGAAATCTGAAGAAATATTTACTGACAGACAGAGGAGATAAAAACTGTGTATAGAAACACATTGAGTTGGATGCAGATTCAGTCATACTTGGAGTAGACCCACAGAAATCAATGGGACTTTGATGTCAATGGAGCTGCTCTAAGTGTGACTAAATCTGAAACCAACCCGTTATCATTTAGGACTGGTTTGATTTTGATCATAACATATGTTTTCTAATGAACTTCGGAAGAGTCGTCATTTCAAATTCTTGGCTAGTTAGGTAAACTACTCAAGAATAAATCATTTGTGGACAGCGGTGTATATAGCAGGATGTATGTAAAACCCCTAATGTATAGGTTTTACTAGGACAAATGTTGTATTTAGGTGTTCCCATTTCTTATATTGTTTAGAATTATTCAGTTCAATACTCTCCCACAATAGTGCTATGAAACTCTGCAGTATATTTTTTGTGAACACCATGATATAAAAGAGGAAACTATGAAGCAATTTGCTACAAATAAACATGAAGAGATGCTGCTATATTGCATAAAGAAGGAAACATGTGGGTCATGATATTTCTTTGATATAAGTCTTATTATGCAACATTTTTTATTTATTATACTGAATATCAAGAAAATTGCCTAATCTCCAGGAATCTGAGTGCTGGAGATGTATGTCAGAAGAAAAGATAATTGATAGTAAACGTCAAATATTAAATCTTGATCTAGTTATTACCCAGCATATTAGCTATGTAAGAAGCTTAACAATTACAGCTGTGATTGACTAGGTGGGATCCAAAATCCTAAATATCAACTGCCAGAAGGGATAATTATAACACATTAGCACCTGCATGCTTAGACAAGATTGACAACTCCCGTCTAACATCTGCTTAATATCACTTTCATACTTTTGATATTTTTCTTCCTTTTGAAAGGGGTAACAAAGATATTCTTGAAAGATAACAATAAGTCAGCATTTGTGTTACACATGCAGTCGATTACAGTTACGTGTTGTGTTTGGCTGTGTTCCACCGTTGACATATTTTAACATTAAATAAAGAATATTAAACTGGGTTTTTAGGGATTAGGCAGCTACAGTTGTGGCGTGTGTGTGTGTTTTAACAAAATGTACTGTCAGTTACAACCCTCTGAAAATGGAGAGCACCATTCAGAAGCATGCTCTTCAACAGGCTAGATCAAGCAATCCAATTTATGGGGTTTGCAAAGAAATGGCTCATAACCTCATAATTAAAACAAGAGAAAATTATCTAACTGGAGGTGACCAAAGGTTAAGAATCAGGGTAATCAAGTAATAGGAGCATAAGAAACTCCTTTGCAGCTTGGTGTGGTGAAATAACTGCAGAAATGTACTTGTGTAGACATGGAGCCCAAGAATCAATAGGCTATGGGAGAATAAATCTACTGTTACCCATCCTGGGCCTTCAGGATGGTATGCAGTGTAAGTGGAAATGAATACCAACATACATACTGAGAAATAGCAAAATCTTGTGTTCTTGGGCCTAAAATGGCCTGCTAGCTGCAAAAGAATAAATCTGTTTATTGAGTCAGAATAATAATTCTTTTCTTTCTTTTTTCCCTGTGAAAGCAGATCTGTAGCGCCACAGGCATTGCATTGTCATCTGATTGGGAAAGGGATTGACTTCTGCACCAGTGTTTTGTTTTTATCTGAAGGTCTGTGTTCCAAGGGTCAATTCACATGGCCCTGTGTATATTGTGGTGCTTTCATAACAATAGCAGTTTGCACAGTTCTACACATGACCTAAACACTTGCTAATTAATTTGATTGTTGCTGGAGTCTGTGGGGAAGCCATTCTGATACTGCTTACTAACTGTTCAGGGAAGCCTCACTCAACAATCAGAAGGCTTCTCATATAGTTCCATCTCTAAAGCTAACCAGCTCTGGACCTGGCCAGCACCTGGACTGAAGAAGACCACTAGGAATCCCATATGAGCCCCTTGGAGAAAATGAGCCAGTTCACACCTAACTCGCTATCATGGGTTAATTAACCCATAAATTGCTGAGCAGGAGTGAACAAGAGTGCATCCTCCAGCATCCTCCTCACTCCTGCTTTCAGTTAACAATCTACAATTGCCCTGTTTGTGGGTTGTTAGTGTGACATCCAAACCTGGACACCCTGGGTTGTTTGAACAAATATAGAAATTTTAGGTTAACTCTGGGTTGATTAACCCCTAAACAACCCAGAGTGTCTGGGTTCAGATGTGACACAGACAACCTATGAATGGGGTGATTGTAAGCTGTTAATTGAAAGTGGAAATGAGGAGCATGCCAGAGGCAACATAGTCATTCACTCCCACTCATGCCCAGCAATTAATGGTTTAATTAACCCACTATAACACGTTAGGTGCTAAGTGGGTCATTTTATCCAAGGAGCTCATATGGGACTCCTAGTGGTCTTCTTCAGTCCACGTGCTGGCCAGGTCCAGAGCTGGTTAGCTTTAGAGATGGAACTATATGAGAAGCCTTCTGATTGATGAGTGAGGCTAGATGACACCCCCTCCCCCTTCAGAACTAGTTCCTCAAACCTGAATGAGTCACTGGTAGTGGTAGGTGATTCAGGTATTACACCTAGCTTTCTAGGACAAAGGACCAATGCTCCCCATTTCTGGAAACATAAAGGCCAGAAGTAATTCAGATCTTCCTCTTGCTCTGGAAGAAAGACACAGGTTCCTGGGACCCAGAGAGCAGACATAAAAAGAAACTTGACAGTCTTTATACTAGCAGATATCTCAAACAATAAGAGGGTTATAGAAGCATGTAGTATGTTTAGGGCTTGCTGGATGGTGGAACTTACACTGCTTCTGCTATAAAATTAGCATTGTCTGGGATAGCTAACATGTGCTTATCATTTTTTCTTACTCTGCACATTTAAAAGTAAATTTTTTCTTACTCTTAGTTAAACAGATTTTCACAAGGTCAGCCTAAACTTCCAGTGATATCACATCTCCAAAGGAAAGACATTTCTGAACTTCAAATAACATTGGGAAGGTGGGGGTGTGGGAACTAAACAGACCCTGTGAAGTTAATCTGAATTTAAATAAACGGATGCATTAAAATAATGTGGTTCTACATAATACCAAACTTTTTTTGGAAGTTGTAGATAGTTATAGGTATATCATGTACAGCAGCAGCACTAAAATACTCTCAGCAGAGGGCCAGTTCATACATGAACTGTGTGACTTGTGCAGCATGTGGTGATCTGAATATGTGAATGAGCCATCACAAATCAAACAATACAGATAAAACTTTTATATCAGCTTGCAACACCTCAGACACAGAACACAGGACTCTTTAGTGGAGTCAGTTCGCATACTCAGTTGAGAGCCATCATTGTTAATCAAGGGTTGAGAAATCAAGTGATATACAGGCAGTGTGTGATTAACAGCCCCAAATGCATCAAATTCAGCATCTAGTGGATTAAGGCTGCAGTGCTATGCACATTTGCTTGGGAGAACCCTTAAGCTCAGTGGGACTAACTCCCAAATTAGGATGCATAGAAATGGGCTTCCTGCTGTTTCCTCCTCTGACCATTTTCATGAGGAAAGTCTAATTTCCTACAAGGCAAGTTTTGTTTTGGTTCCATATTTTATGTCTCTGTTTCTGGATAGACTCTGAGTTGGTCTGAAAGACCCTGATCTTTTTTTATTGCCACGTTACTGCTTTTCAGCTAAAACCCAGTCACCCATCACACACAATAACTGCTTTCAGTTCTTAATCTTCCCCTCTCCATGTCAACATATTAGAAAGTGTCATGGCCCCTGATTCTTGGGCTCAGGATTACTCCACGGAGGATTCAGATGGATCGCCCACTTCCCTGCTATGCCTTCCCAGCCTGAGGGCATAACTCTTCCATCAACATCTGACTCTGAAGATGACTCCCCTGTAGCATCTTTTGTTCCTCAGTCAGGCAGGAGCATGAGACTGCAGAAACAGACACCAGCCATTTAAGAAATGCAGGCAGCATCCAGGCTGGATGGAGCCGATGAAAGACCAGGCTCTGAATGCAGTCCTTTGCTGGGACAACAGCTCTAGCCATCTCCTTCTGCAGGTCCTGTGCTGTCCAAGGTCCTGATGTGACTCAGAACAGACAGCATGTTCAGTGTTGCAATCTGCTTCCCCTGGACCTCATGTCTAGTGAGGACAGAATGGTAGCTTAGTTCTCCCTTTCCCCTTGGCATTAATATTAAATTTTGCTTCCTTGGGGACACAGCATAGTTTGGCAGAAACCCTGTTCAGGAATTCAGCTGAGCATGGGCTGGCTAAAATTGGGTAGGGAACAGGGGTGTACTTAGCATAAAGGTAATAAGGCAGGATTCCTGCTCACATGGAGGCTTCTAAGCACATTTAGCGGAATATGCTTAAAAACCCTTTTCAGACCTTTGCAAAAGATGCCAGGGACATTGGAGGTGGGACTTGCATATGCACCTCTGCCCCTTGCATATGTATAACCAGCTTATGTTCAGGCACATGCCTGATCATGGTTAGAGTTTCTGCAAATTCCTTCAGTGTGAGTTAATTGATTGGTTTTGTTTTTATTCACTGTCAAATATTATTTCTTTGTTAGATTTATATCCTGCCTTTCCTCAAAGGAGCCAAGGTAGAGTACATGATCCTCCTCCTCCTCTCCATTTTATCCTCTCAACAACCCTGTGAGGTAGGTTAGGCTGAGAGTCAGTAACTGGCTCCAAGTCACCCAGTGAACTTCATGGCTGAGTGGGGACTAGAACCCAGGTCTCCCAAGTCCGAGTCAAACACTAATCACTACACCACACTGGTTCTCACATCATATCATGTCAACTGTCTCAAAGGCCTCTGTTGTTGGTGTTTTTCGAGCAACCCAAATATTTTGGTCCTGCCACCCCATCTGTTCATGTGTGAAGTTATCTGGCTTTCTGACTGGGAGGAAATAAACACAAAATATTTTTGTGCCCCCTATTTCTGAGTAACGAGACGGTCCAGGTGTAGCAGGTTTGATTCCTTCAGATGACCGTTTCTGATACTGGCATTAAAGTGGCCATTGTGGAGCAAAGAATCTTCAAAGGGAGATTAGAGTGATTGTCTGCTGAGTTGCAATTATGCTTCCAGGAGCTTTAATCAGGATAAAGGTATTTTTTTTCCCCACACTACATGTGTTAATTGGCTTAACTACTGCCAGGATGTTTGTGTTATCAACACCAACTGTTTTGTGAATATCTAGGGGAATTTGCATATTTGCCATCACTGGTGAGGCTTGCCATGTTGTGCAAACCTGGCGAGGGTGGTTTGTTGCCGTGGTTAATAAACCACCCCAGAACCCTAAAACAACCCATGGGTTCTGGGTGGCTTGTTAACCACAGCACCAAGCCACACTCACTGGGTTCATACAATATGGCAAGCCATGCTGGCAAAGATAATTACAGAAATCCCCTCAGCATGCAACAGGGATGCGTGGCAGAGGAAATAAGTCATCCTGGTTTATTTCCCCCTCTGTGACCGTGTGAACCTGGTCCCTGTCTGTGTCTCTTCTGAACTGCAAACTGCTGTTTCTTCTCTTTATGGGCTGGTTTGCATGACATGATGAGGGTTAATAAGCCACAGTGGCTGTTAACCACCCTGCACATGCTAGTCGCATGCTGGCCGGATTTATATAATTAGCCCTTGCCAGCGTAGCTTGTTGTGATGTCCAAACCTGGCTACACTGGTGGATTGGCGTGGTTAACAAAACACCCAGCAAACCTAGAATAGGTCATGGGTTCTGGATGGTTTGTTAAGCACTCCAACCACCTACCCCCACTGGGTTCACGATAAGCCAAGGCAGTGAGGAGTAATTATGTAAATCCAGGCAGCATGCAGCCATGGCAGCTTATTTTCCCTCCCTGCATGTGCGAACCTTATCTTTAGCAATTTTGGCTAAAAAGCATTTTGAATTGAAGTGTTTCCACATAGCCTTTTGCTGTGGTGAAAGTCAGTGCTACAGAAATGTATGAAATGTATGGAACTGGCCACATTGATGGTTGCTGTGGACAAGCGTACATTGAGATCTCTTGAGCTCCACTGCAGGATGAATGCCACATAAAGTCACATTGTGATGAGAAAAAAACACTAAGGTTGAATAAAACAGTTCCTACATGCAGAGGGATTCCACACAGGGCTTAACAGAGCCTTCTTTTCTCACCTCCTACCATGGCACATACTCATGGGCACTCGGTATGTCAGGCCAGGCTGGAAAATGTGAACCCTGATATCCTGATCCAACCTGCCCCCTCCACTGAATCATGGAACATGAACACCTCATATTCTTTGGCCAAGTGTAGAGGGAGGGGTGAAGAAAATGAGAGGAAGTGTGCCCAGGGACCTATCCCTGTAACATTAACTACACACATATCTACGCACACATGAAAGAGAGGGAGAAACAGGGTTCTGTTATGCTTTATTGCAGGGGTGGGCAACTTGTGTTTTGGCCTACAACTCCCATCAGCCCTAACCAGCATAGCCAATGATGAGGGATCATGGGACTTGTAGGCCAAAACATCTGGAGGACCACAAGTTGTCCAACCCTGCTCTATGGGGATCCTCTAGTGTGTGGGTGCTGGTCAAGTGCCTACCTCCTGGCTTCTTTTGTAGTCACCTGAGTTGCAGCACTAGTCAAATACTTCTATTATGCAGATCAGCATTGCCTTAGGCTACAGACATAATTCACCTGTGGGAAGCAGGAGCAGACTTCCTTTGCATAATTAAGATCTACATAAGCTGAAGTTAACTGTCTCAGGTTACAACCCTATGAAAGAGAGTTGCAAGGAAACTACCAATGGCCCCCCAACTGTCCCTTCCCAACCCAAGGAGTCTAACCAAGTCCCGCCCTCGAGGTAGGTCTTTCCAGAGAGTCACTTCTCTCGCTGCCAGCCTCTTGGAGCACGTCATGCCTCGGTGTTGCTCCTCCCTTCTCATGAGTCTCCTCACCCTTGGGTCTCTTACTGCCAGTCCCTCCACCTCACTGGGAACCTGCATTTCTAGTGGATCACAGGCCCCTGGCTGGCTACTATCCAAATGATCAACCTGTAGCTGGGGATCCTCCCCTCTGTTGCTGGCATTCTCAGTCACCTCCTGCTCCTGCCAGCCTGACGCTTTGGCAGTACCTTCCCCGCTCCCCGTCTGACTCCAAACTGGTTCCTGTGTCTTCTTGTGGTGTGCCTGCAGAGGTGCTGGGCCCACTCCCTACAGTGCTGCTCCTGAAGTGGGTTGGTTTGAGCTCATAATGTTTTAGGGTCAATTATTTTTTTTTATTTTATTTTATTATTAAATTTATTAATCGCCCATCTGGCTGGTCACCCAGCCACTCTGGGCGATGTACAACATACAATAAAAACAGTTTAAAACAATAAAATTCTACAATAAAAACATTTTCTAAAATACCCTAACCCACCCCAAATTAACATTGCTTGTAGAGGTGTTTGTTTGTTTGTGTCTCTTCTTCGTGTGGCCTTTGGCATTTAATTTACAGTGGAGATCCGCAGAACAACCCTTCACTAACATCTTCCCCATTATGCTTTATACTTTCAGCCCCAATACTTTCAAAAACACACAGGACTGTACCATAACTCCAGGCTGTAAATCAAAGCTGGCTTTAGCCCTTGTAAATTAAGAACAGCCAGGGCATATAGCCACTGACACACACTGTCCTTGTAAGTTGCGGGGCAACTGACTTGGGATGCAAGTGTTAGGAATCTCTTCTCTTTAGCCCTAGTTATTTATGCAGAGTTGTAATTGACTGATGGATTAAGTTGTTCCCATTCTGTGCTTTTTATAGGGATGTTAGAGAATTCCACCACGGATCCCAGTGAATTCAGCCTCCCTAAATCCGTGGCAGAATGGAGCAACCCGCCCCACCCCCCACGAAACGGAGCCTCCCTAGCTGTGGTGGTGGCTCCGGCGGGAGCTCCAGCTGCTGCCGGGCTGCAGCCGCAAATGGCAGCCGCTATGCCAGCCGCCATTTGTGTCCCTGGCAAGCCATGATAGGCTACGTAAGTATCTATGTAACCTACCACGGCTCAGGGCAGGGACGCAAATGGCATAGCCGCCATTTGCATCCATGTCTTTAGCCGTGATAGGCTACATATATATTTACGTAGCCTATCACGGCAAAAGACAGGGGTGCAAATGGCGTAGTGGCCACCATTTGCGCCCCTGTCTTTTGCCATGATAGGCTACGTAAATATATATGTAGCCTATCATGGCAATAGGAAGGAACGCAAATGGCGGCTGCTGTAGCTGCCGCCATTTGCATCCTTGTCTTTAGCCATGATAGGCTATGTAAATATATACATAGCCTATAACGGCTAAAGACACGGACGCAAATGGCGGCGGCAATGGTGGCCGCCATTTGCGTCCCTGTGCAGCCCAGTGGCCAGATGTCTGGCTGCGGGCGGCCCCAGCCGGCAGCTCCACAGAGTCACCGCGGAGCGGAGCTGGCTGGGGAGGATTCCGTGGGGAGGGACAGAGCGCCTTCCCCCCACCGCGGATTGCCCGGAGCAGAGCCAGGCAGGTGTTTCGTACATCCCTAGCTCTTTACCACCTAGCCTGATGAAGAGTTCTGGAGAACTCAGAATTTGCACCATCTTTTGTGGCATTTTGGTGGGTCCTAATAAAAGGATTGGCTTACTTTGGGTGCTGGATTTCCCCCCCTCCCCCGACCGAAGCTATGTTTGTTTTTTATGTTATTAACACAGACCTTCTTAAAGAGAAATAATTAGAAAAACAAATCATGACAGAAGTACTGGTTTTGCTATAATTTGAAAGGATGGTGGCACCATGCACCTATGGCCATTAATGGTAACAAGACAGATCCAATTTTTCAGTTTCATCTTTACATTTTTTACGGACTTTTCATAGTGGTAGTCTTACTGTGTAGAGACAACTCTGGATATTATTATATTGACATAAAGATTAAGTTAAATGCCCATTTTTATGTTCAGCCTCTGAAAGAGCTGTTTAATCTATAAGTTAACTGTTAAATTACTTGACGGTTGAGAGCACTTGTGTAACCTGTCTATAATGTGCAAACTTCTCAGTTGGTAATTATTGACTAAACTTGTATTACTATTTGTAGGGCAAGGGAGAGGAAGCAAAATGCTTTATAATATATGGTTTGTTTTTCCTTATAAACATTAATAGACAGGATTTGGGAATACTTAGAACAAGTAACTTGGTTAGAAATTTTCTGGAGCACTTAACACAATTCTATGGATATCTACTCAGAAGTAAGTCCCACTGATTTCAGTACTCCCCACCAAGTGTGTATAGGATTATAGCAGTAAACAGCAGTCCTATACACATTTACCTGGTGTAAGTCCAATTGAACTGAATGGGCTTTACTTCTGAGTAGACACCTATAGGATTTACTGTAGGGGTGCATTCCTGTGCGTTGTACCCCTGTGAAACAGAAACCTTCAAACTTGGAGGCTTCCATGTATCAATAATAATAATAATAATAATAATAATAATAATTAATAATAGATTACAATAAATAATGTATCCAATGCTGAACTGCTGCCAGTAGGGTGGGAGGAGCAACAGAGGAACTTTTCATCTCTCTGTCCTCTGTGTTTTGCTTTTTTGTTTAGACGGGTCTCTGAGGCCATCTAGAGAGGGTTCGCTGGTGGGGTGGGAAGCCTGAGAAGCGGTAATATTCTTCATATCCTGGCCTCTCTTACCCTGCCCACCAGCATGCCCCCTTTCTGACCTCTTGCTTTCACAACCTTTCTGCAGCAGCTGCGAAGGGGAGGGGGGAGGACTCAGATACAAGAAACTCCCTTCCATGGTCGTAGCAGTATCTACGGGGTGGGGGGCTCCAAAGAATCCTATGGTCTTTATGCTTTCCTTGTGTACTAATTTGAATATTTGAATTATTTGGCTAGAAAAGGTTAATCTGATCGTAAAATGGAGTTTGCAGACTGAATGAGTTAGTGGTGGGTGTTGCATGCATCAGATTTCACTTAACAAATGCATTTGGGGAGAGAGAAACAGCATTTTGAGACTGGGTCTATTTAACTGCAGACCTCATGACCATCAGGCCAATTTGTGGACTTTTCTGTTTCTTCCCCCATATTTTTTGTATCATCTATCCTGATGAAGAGCCTTGGAGAACTCAAAGGCTTGCACATTTTTGTGGAATTGTCCAACTGTGGATTTTGGATCTTTCCCCTCATGGATCAGCATGGCTATCTTTGCTTTTTTATGAGAGATAGTTAGTTGCCCAAGACCCCCAGAGAATCCATAGCTGCGTTGAGATTTTAAGCTGGCACTTCCAGATCACAGCTCATGCAATTAACTGCTACATTTGCTGTGTAATTCTGTCTTACATGATGGGCCTGTTCAGACATGCATGAGAGACGGTGGGTAACTATGGAGCGGGTGGGTTAGCGAAACAATGGCATGTGTGCCCATCACACAATCGGGAACCACACAGTGCTGTGTGGTTCCACTAACCACCACCCCTCCATAGTTACCTGGCGACCTTCCTGGTGTGGTTACCAAGCATCCCATCATCCTCTGCAGCGTGAATGGGCTCCTGGTGGCCGCTCAAGCATCCAAAATGGCTGCGCAACTGTAGAGAAATTCTGCAGCAGCTAGAGCATCACCTGCAGTGGTGGATGCTCTAGCCAGCTGACTCTGTGGTTATGGCCTGGAAGTCTTCCGGAGCCTGCTTTAACCACCAGGGAGCCCACAAAATGACTTGATAAGCCACCCTGGTGCCCCTTAACCCTTTTGCAGGGTGGTGGTTAGTGGGGGTACCTTACCAACCATGGGGAAACATGGTTTTCTCCCCGCATTCGACACACAAAGCCACCATGGTTAGTGGAAATTCCCTAACCTTCATGGCTTTGTGTTATGTGTGAACAGGGCTGTACTCTCTCACTCAGTAAGGGATCATGTAGTGTATGGGATGACAGGACAGCACAGCATACCCAATCAGATTTGTCACTGAGAGCACATGAGGGCAATTGACAACCAGATCAAGGGACAGCAGATTGAACATACAAGCAAACATTTTCACAACTTGCTGAAATTTTGTGGGAAAGGGAAATTGGGGTGGGGGGTCATTGATGAAAATTTTCACGAAAACTGGTAGTAGTTTCAGTTCATCCCTGATAGAAATCAGTTGGACTTCCAAATAAATGTGTTTAGGATCAGAGTGATATATTGTTAAGCTTTTCCAAATGGAGCCATTTCATGAAACATTTTACTTTCTTCCAGATCATTTGGCATGCCTCTTTAAAAACAGGTTTCTTGAATGCTGAGCTTGATTTCCTTTTAAAGTTTCATGGTTCACACAAAGTTCGATCTCTTTTTTTCCAACACTGATACAATTTTAGAATACTGTTTAGTTTTATGCCTCTCACTTCTTTGACATTGTTCTGTAAGTGCTGTCTTCTTAAGAATAATGTTTCTTCCGCCATGGGTATTCTGCTATAGTTGTTCCATCTCCAAATATGTTTTTTTCCATATCCACATGTCAATCAACAGCTTCCTTTAAATGAGCAAATGACAGACCGTAGAATTCAAATTAAGGATAACAGTTTTACACTGAAACCTAACTGCTGCTGGTACAAAAGGTATATGTGCCTCAGAAATGGGAGCGTATCCCCACAATTGAAATATATTCAAAGGTATTTATTTCACATAAAATAAATATGCCTGGTGTTTCAGAAGAACATTTCTTGGAAAGAACTACCTGCACCAAGCAATACGTAAGCACGCATTACAGTATAGTACTCTACACTCAGACGTGCCCCCCTGCCCCAGAGGCTTTCCCATTCACTTCTATGAGGAAGGAAGTTCTATCCATGCAAATGGTTATGTGCATAGAGCTGTTTCCTCCAGTGATATCCAGCATATGCTGGAGCTCCATCTGAGTACATATGGGGTTCTCTGGCTCAGGCTCAATCATATAAAAATTGTAGCAATGTTGAATATTAGTCAAAGGTGGAAAGAAAGGTGTGTATTGTGTTTTATGTAGGTTGTTAGTTACCCTGGGCTTTTTGTGAGAAAGGGTGGGATATAAATCAAATAAATAATAAAAGGTAGAATGTCAGATCCAAAGCCCATTGTGGTCAATGGAGAATTGCCATTGATTTGAAGCATCCTTAGATTTGATCAAGAGGTGATGGCATCACATTCAGGCCTATGGAGAAGCTGTCACTGTTGCTAATAGTGTAAGCTGTGGGTTGGGTAGGCCCCAGTTCACATCACACCTCAGTGATAAATTACTAGGTTGCTTTAGGAAGCCACTAGCCCTATCTCCAATATGGAAACAGTAATACTGTCCTATTTTACAAGGCTGTTGAATTACTACTAAGGTTATGCATGTAGAAAACCTTTAGCATTTAGGAAACAAAATACTATATAAATGCTACATCTTATTATTTTTTCAAACAATTGTCTAAGTCCAAAGCCTCTGCATATATACACATGCATGTGCATCTATACGCACAAATGGACCCAGCTACTCATGGGTTGGAATAGCCCTTCACTTGATACGGTGAAGCCTTCAAGCAAAGTTATGCAGCCATCAGAGTTGGACACTTTGTGCCTGCCCCATCTGAGTAAAAGTATTGCTGCTGGCACCCCTAGGCACAGCCACTGCCATGGCACACCCCTACAGCCTTCTGAGGGAAGGGTCCATTCCTATGGGAGGGGTCAGTAGGGATGTCAGAGAATTTCGCCACGAATCTCGGGGAGGCCTAATGCAGCACATTCGGCCCCCCAAAATTGGTGGTGAAACGGTCTCCCCCCGCCCCCACCAGGACAGGACTTACCTTGGGTGAATCCTCCTGGTGGCGGCGGTTCGGCGGCGGTTCGGCGGTGGCGGCTGCGGCGGCCGGTCTTCCGACCGGCTGCCACCGCTGCTATTTCCAGTAAAAAAAAAAACGTGATAGGCTATGTAAAGATTTACGTAGCCTATCACGGCTGAGTGAAAAAAAAAAATTGCGTTCCCCTTATTTTCGCCTTATTTTCGCCCCTTATTTTGCATTCCCTATTTGCGTTCCCCTTATTTTTGCCGTAGACTGCGTAAATGTTTACGTAGACTAGATGTGCCAAAATAAGGAACGCAAATGGCGGCGCCCATGAGCGCCGCCATTTGCGTACACACGGGTTTTTTTTCTCACTCAGCCGTGATAGGCTACGTAAACATTTACGTAGCCTATCATGACTGACCGCAGGGACGCAAACGGTGGCGGCCCGGCCGGCCAGGATTCGGGGGTGGAGGGATGGAGCGCCTCCCCCCCGGCCAGAATTTCAGGGGGAAGGGACGGAGCGCCTCCCGGCCAGAATTTTGGGGGGAGGGATGGAGCACCTCCCCCCCACCGTGAATCAAATTTCGATACAGGTAAGGGACTTTCGTACATCCCTAGGGTCAGCCATATAACTCTGTCCCGCAGAACCCTCCCTCCTTTCTTCACACTGTATTGACTGTAGGGATGTCAGAGAATTCCGCCACGGATCTCGGTGAGGCTGAATGCCAGTGCATTCGGCCCCCCGAACTCCGTGGCGGAATGGCCTGCCACCCCCCCACCCCCCACGGATCCCCCCCAGGACAAGACTTACCTGGGGTGAATGTTCTGGATGGCGGCGGCTCCAGCGGCGGCTTCGGCGGCTGGTCTTCCGAATGGCTGCTGCCGCCGCCGCCATTTGTAGTCTGTTTTTTTCTTTCTTTCTTCCCCATTCGTGATAGGCTACGCACGTCTGGGTTTTTTTTTAAAAAAAAACCCGCACGCAAATGGCGGCGGCTACGGCCGTCACCATTTGCGTTTCTTATTTTTGGCCATCTTAGTCTACATAAATATTTACGTAGACTAAGACGATGAAAATAAAGGGGAACGCAAATAGCGTCCGCTACGCTATTTGCGTTCCCCCTTATTTTCGCCGTCTTAGTCTATGTAAATATTTACGTAGACTAAGACAGCCAAAAATAAGGAACACAAATGGCGGCGGCTGTAGCTGCCGCCATTTGCATATGCTTTTTTTTTTTTTTTAACCCAGACGTGATAGGCTATGTAAGTCTTTACGTAGCCTATCATGGCTGAATACAGGGACGCAAACGGCGGCAGCTACGGCCGCCGCCATTTGTGTCTTTGCTAGCCAGCGGCCGGATGTCTGGCTGCTGGCGGAGCTGGCTGGTGGCTCCACAGAATCCCCATGGAGCGGAGCCGGCCAGCCAGGATTCTGGGGGGAGGGACGGAGCGCCTCCCCCCCCAGCGGAACCCGGCAGAGCCAGGTAAGCAGGGTTTCGTACACCCCTAATTGACTGCAAAGCTGTGTGCTGGATAGGGAAGTCACCTAGTGACTGAAGTCGGTACTGCAGACTTCAAACACCTGGACCCAATCAAATTACATAAAATTAGGGATTACATCAAATTACATAAAATTTCAGGGGTGGAGTTCAACAAGTTTTTGTCAGCTCGGCCCCCTGGACTTTGGTTTGTTTTGCCAAATACAGCCACAATTTGTGCAAATTAGTTGAAATTTCACCCACAATTTGCACAAATAAAGATTTGCACAAATTGCAGCTGACACCAAAACAAAAAAAGAAAAACAAAAATGTAAAAAGTCACCAGAATTTGGGGAAAACCTGTGGCTCAGCTTGCAAATGCAAGCTGAGTTGGGCAGGCAGAAGTCCATCAATCCCAAAAAGGGCTGGATTTCCAAATGGTGGACATTAAAAATGAATTAATGCATTTAAAAATGCCACTTAAAATGAATTAATGCATTTAAAAATCAAATAACCCTGAGGTGCACACCCCTGGGATCTTTTTAGTATGCATGCCATGTTTCAGGTGTCTAGGTTATATGGTCTTGTTGCTATGGCTCAGACAGGCATTCTCTTCTAGTCTGTGTGTGTGGGGGGGTAGCCTATACCATCCCAATGGGCTCAGTATGGATAACAATATGGTAATTGTTCTATTCTAACCCTCCATATTTCTGGGAATGAAGAATAAATAAAAATGGTTGTGATGCCGAAAACTCTGTCAAGCCTCCTTTTTAAAAGTTTAAAATAGTCTTAAGAGAACTGACAGTTAATTTGGTAAGGTCCTTTAAGAAGCAAACAACAACACAAGAATGCTTACAGCTCACATCAGCCCTGAGTTTATGTTACTGAGGATCTGCTATCTAAGTAGGCATAGATACATCCTAGAGTGGTGTAGCAACTATCCCAAGGTTAAGCACTAGTGTGAAAGCTGGTTAGCTTCTTCCTTACATTCTGCATGGAAAATTACTCCCACATTGGATCAGTGCATAAGAAGCATGTTGGCTCAAGCTAGACAAACCTGTGGGCCTGTAATGATAATGGACAATATAGATTTTTGTACCAAAATGACTCTTTCAAATAGGGCTGACCTGACACTATTCAACATACTCTCAAGTGTTGAAAAATGTCCCTTTTCCCAATATTTTTTTGCACATCTTGCACCTATGCGTTTACACTGTCCTGTTATGCATGCTCTCTCTCTCTCTGTCTCTCTCTTTCTGTTGATTTCATTTTCTCTCAGTGATGTCATTATGCAGGCAAATCTAATTGGCTATGAAGTGTGGTGATGCCACCCCATACCCTGCAGAACCAATGAATATGTCTTCTTGCTTCTTCTCTATAAACATGCAACCTCCCAATATTCTTTATATTTCTCCATGAAAATTATATGCCCCAGTGCAGGTAACATTATTAATGAGTAAGGCTGCAATCCTATACACCCATACTTAGGAGTACATCCCATTGAACTCAATAGGACTTATGTCTGAGTAGACATCCATAGGCATTTGTTGTAATTTGCCTTTGAAATCAGCAGAACACATCAGTTAAGCCTCATTCCTTTCTACAGGACTTATTTAGTTATGACTAACTTTAGCTGGATTGGTGCCCATATTTATTTTGAATATTTGCTACCTTCTAAAGTGGGCAGGTGAGGTATTATAGCAAAAGAATGGCCTAAAGACAAAGGAAACGGCCTAAAGACAAAGGAAATGGCATAAAGACAAATTTCCTTTTTCCTTAAAGAACTCATTGCAAGCTGTCTGGTTGCAACACTTTAGAAGTATAAGGAAGCGCTAAATTAATTTTTCAATGTGCTGCTTTGTACTTAATAATAGTTAAAATAGATTTACCACCTGTTGTATCAAAACATGCTCTAAAAAAACAGATATGAAACATATGGCCTTCCCTTGGCTGTGAAAAAGGAACAGATGCTCTAAAATGCTCAAGCTGCAAGCAAAGAAGAAGGGGGGGGGAGCATATCAGAAACCGACAGAAATGATAATGTGGTAGATGATAAGAGAGAAATGTTAATGGCAAAGATAACATGCTTTTGAAGCTAAAGGGCCAGGAAGCAAGAGCTTGGGTCTGCTCACTCATTCACGGCCAACACCAAATGTCATAGTTGTTCATAGGAATGGTTTTGTTGGCTTGTTCAAGAAGGCCATGCCAAATAACAGGCATATGGATCCCACCCTTCTTTGCAAGAGAAGGTGAGAAATAAAGAGATGATACAACTGTATGGATTGAAAATTGGGCCACATTTATTGAAAATTGATCTGCAAAGGGGGATCCCTGGGTGGCTATTCCTCTATGTAATCAGGTGAAACATTCTTTGCCTGCTCAGTGTTGGTTATAGAATTGACACCCCTCAGGTTGCCCCCATTTGGTGAATGGGTGGACATCCTCTGTCACATCCCCCTGGGCTGCAAAACACCAGGTATATGAGGGGATTACCCCACAAGTAATCCTTATCCCCCCACCGGGGCCACAAAACCCTCAGCAGGAGGCCTCAGGCATCACCTGTCACCACCACCGATACCTCAGAATGATCACCATCCCTATCCAGACAAACATAGCCCACCCAAACCAGCCTACCTAGGGGAATGTGACCAATTAAACCAAAACAAACCCACAGATTAACCTTAGACATTCCCACCCCACTTACAGTGTGAAGCAGGCAAAAAGACGCACAAACCAGCCAATCGGACTGTGCGCCAAAAATTCCCGCTTGGCCCTCAAAAGAGAGACCAGTTAAAATCCACATGACATACAAGTAGGGAGGGAGCCGTGTTTCAAAGAGGCCAGGAGGAGGGGCCCTGCATGTTAATATTGCCCAGAAAGCCTCTCCTCTGACCAGTGGCACCACTAAGCCTAGCGAAGGCAGGGCTTGCTTCCACATCTCCCTCCCCCCCCCCCTGCAACAGCCCCCCTGGAGGCAGTCAGGCCAAATAGAAGGTAGGGCATTTTCAGCAGCATGGTATCCGGAGTTGATCACTTTTACCCTGTGCCTGTATGTATGTAGTGCCAGGCTTTGTTGTTTATTCGCTCAGTCGCTTCCGACTCTTCGTGACTTAATGGACCTGCTCACGCCAGAGCTTCCTGTCGGCCGTCACCACCCCCAGCACCCCCAAGGTTGAGTCCATCACCTCCAGAATATCATCCATCCATCTTGCCCTTGGTCGGCCTCTCTTCCTTTTGCCTTCTACTTTCCCTAGCATCAGCATCTTCTCCAGGATATCCTGTCTTCTCATTATGTGGCCAAAGTACTTCAGTTTTGCCTTTAATATAATTCCCTAAAGTGAGCAGTCTGGCTTTATTTTCTGGAGTATGGACTGGTTTGATCTTCATAGAATCATAGAATAGTAGGGTTGGAAGGGGCCTACAAGGCCATCAAGTCTAACCCCCTGCTCAATGCAGGAATCCAAGTCAGAGCATCCCTGAGAGATGGCTGTCCAGCCTCATCTTGAACGCCTCCAGTGTGGGAGAGCCCACCACCTCCCTAGATAATTGGTGCCATTGTCGTATTGCTCTAACAGTCAGGAAGTTTTTCCTGCTGTTTAGCCGGAATCTGGCTTCAGAGATCCTGGCCTTCTCTCTCTGACAGCCTTTCAAGTACTTGAACAGCGCTATCGTATCTCCCCTCAGTCTTCTCTTTGCAAGGCTAAACATGCCCAGTTCTTTCAGTCTGTCTTCATAGGGCTTTGTTTCCAGTCAGAGATCATCTTTCTTGCCTTCTCTGAACCCTCTCAAGTTTGTCTGCATCCTTCTTAAAGTGTGGCACCCAGAACTGGACACAGTACTCCAGATGAGGCCTAACCAGTGCTGAGTAGAGGGGAACTAGTACTTCCCGGGATTTGGAAGCTATGCTTCTATTAATGCATAGCCCAAAATGGCATTTGCCTTTTTTACAGCCACATCACATTGTTGGCTCATATTCAGCTTGTGATCGACAACAATTCCAAGATCCTTCTCGCTTGTAGTGTTGTTGAGCCATGTATCCCCCATCTTGTAACTGTGCATTTGGATTCTTTTTCCTAGGTGCAGAACTTGGCATTTATCCCTATGAAATGTCATTCTACTGTTTTCTGCCCAGCGCTCCAGTCTATCAAGATCACTTTGAATTTTGTTTCTGTCTTCCAGCGTATTAGCTATCCCACCCAATTTTGTGTCATCTGCAAATTTGATCAGCATTCCCTGCACCTCCTCCTCCAAGTCATTAATAAAAATGTTGAAGAGCACTGGGCCCAGGACTGAGCCCTGCGGTACCCCACTCATTACCTCTCCCCAGTTTGAGAAGGTCCCATTGATAAGCACTCTTTGAGTCCAATTCTGTAGCCAACTGTGGATCCACTGGATTGTTGTTTCATCTAGCCCACTTTGAGCTAGTTTGCTCATCAGGATATCATGGGGCACTTTGTTGAAAGCTTTGCTGCAGTTGAGGTATATTGTGTCTACAGCATTCCTACGGTCCACAAGGGAGGCTACTTGATCAAAAAATGAGATCAGATTAGTCTGGCAGCATTTGTTCTTGACAAATCCATGTTGGCTTTGAGTAATCACTGCATTGTTTTCAAGGTGCTTACAGGCTGATTGCTTTATAATCTGCTCCAGGATTTTCCCAGGGATTGATGTCAGACTGACTGGTCTGTAGTTCCCAGGTTCCTCCTTTTTACCCTTTTTGAAGATAGGGACAGCATTAGCCATCCTCCAGTCATCTGGCACTTCACCCGTCCTCCATGAATTCTCAAAGAAAATAGACAGTGGTTCTGAGAGTTCTTCTGCCAGTTCCTTTATTACTCTAGGATGCAGTTCATCTGGCCCTGGAGATTTGAACTCATTCAAAGTAATTAGGTGTTCCTTGACCATATGCCTGTCGATCTCAAGCTGCAATCCTGCCCCTTCAGCCTGTACATCGCCTTTCCCAGGGGGGTCATAGACCCTCTTTTGGGAGAAGACTGAGCCAAAGTAGGAATTGAGCACCTCTGCCTTTTCTTTGTCATCTGTTATCATTTTGCCATCCTTATTTAATAGCTGAATAACCACTTCTTTTCTCTGTCTTTTACTATGCACGTAGCTGAAGAAAGCCTTTTTGTTGCTTTTAGCATCCCTTGCTAACCTCGGCTCATTCTTAGCTTCAGCCTTCCTGACGCCATCCCTGCAATTCTGTGCTACCTACCTGTACCTTTGTTGCTTGGCCTTCTTTCCACTTCCTATATGTGTCCTTTTTTGTTTTCAGGTCATCTCTAAGCTTTTTGTGAAGCCACATGGGCTTCTTCTGTTGTCTTCCACCTTTTCTTCTTGTTGGAATTGTTTGTAATTGTGCCTTGAGAATTTACTTTTTTAAAAGCTTCCACCCATCTTGGAGTCCTATTCTCATTACCGTTGCTTGCCATGGGACCTTACTGATCATTGTTCTGAGTTTATTAAAATCAGCTTTCCTAAAATCCAGGGTGCGCGTTTGACTACACTCGGCTTTTGCTTCCCTTAGAACCAAGAACTGAAGTACAACATGGTCGCTTTCCCCCAGAGTTCCCGTAACTGCTACTTTATCCACTAAGTCATCTCTGTTGGTTATGATCAAGTCAAGTGCAAATCTTCTTGCATTCCAAGGCACTCTCAGAATTTTCCTCCAACACCACAGTTCAAAGGCATCTATCTTCCTTCGCTCAGCCTTCCTTATGGTCCAGCTCTCGCAGCCATAGGTTACTATGGGGAATACCACTGCTTTAACTATATGGACCTTTGTTGTCAGTGTGATGTCTCTGCTCTTAAGTATTTTATCAAGATTTGTCATTGCTCTCCTCCCAAGAAGTAAACGTCTTCTGATTTCCTGGCTGCAGTCAGCGTCTGCAGTAATCTTTGCGCCTAGAAAGACAAAGTCTGTCACTGCCTCCATGTTTTTCCCCTCTATTTGCCAGTTATCAATCAATCTGGTTGCCATAATCTTGGTTTTTTTGAGGTTTAACTGCAACCCAGCTTTTGCACTTTCTTCTTTCACCTTTGTCATAAGGTTCCTCAGCTCCTCCTCGCTTTCAGCCATCAAAGTGGTATCATCATCTGCATATCTGAGATTGTTAATGTTTCTTCCAGCAATTTTAACTCCAGCCTTGGATTCATCAAGCCCAGCACGTCGCATGATGTGTTCTGCGTACAGGTTGAATCGGTAGGGTGAGAGTATACAACCCTGCCGTACTCCTTTCCCAATCTTAAACCAGTCCATTGTTCCGTGGTCTGTTTTTACCATTGCTACTTGGTTGTTATACAGATTCCTCAGGAGGCAGACAAGATGACTTGGTATCCCCATACCACCAAGAACTTGCCACAATTTGTTATGATCCACACAGTCAAAGGCTGTGAATAGTCAATAAAACAGAAATAGATGTTTTTCTGAAACTCCCTGGCTTTCTCCATTATCCAGCGGATATTGGCAATTTGGTCTCTAGTTCCTCTGCCTTTTCTAAACCCAGCTTGTACATCTGGCAGTTCTCGTTCCATGAATTGCTGGAGTCTACCTTGCAAGAGCTTGAGCATTACCTTACTGGCATGTGAAATAAGTGCCACTGTTTGATAGTTTGAACATTCTTTAATGTTTCCCTTTTTTGGTATGGGGATATAAGTTGATTTTTTCCAATCTGTTGGCCATTCTTGTGTTTTCCAAATTTGCTGGCATATGGCATGCATCACCTTGACAGCATCATCTTGCAAGATTTTAAACAGTTCAACTGGGATACCATCGTCTCCTGCTGCCTTGTTATTAGCAATGCTTCTTAAGGCCCATTCAACCTCACTCTTCAGGATGTCTGGCTCTAACTCACTGACCACACTGTCAAATCTATCCCCGATATTATTATTCTTCCTATACAGATCTTCCATATATTCTTGCCACCTTTTCTTGATCTCTTCTGCTTCTGTTAGGTCCTTGCCATTTTTGTTTTTGATCATGCCCATTTTTGCCTGGAATTTATCTCCGATGTTTCTAATTTTCTGGAAGAGGTCTCTTGTCCTTCCTATTCTATTATCTTCTTCCACTTCTGTGCATTGCTTGTTTAAAAATAATTCCTTATCTCTTCTGGCTAACCTCTGGAATTTTGCATTTAATTGGGCATATCTCCCCCTATCCTTTTGCTTTCCTACTTTCTTGGGCTACTTCCAGTGTCTCAGCAGACAGCCATCTTGCCTTCATGGTTTTCTTTTTCTTTGGGACATTTTTTGTTGCCGTCTCCTGAACAATGTTGTGATCAATGTTGTGCCCATAGTTCTTCCGGGACCCTAGCTACTAAATCTAGTCCCTTAAATCTATTCTTCACCTCCACTGCATATTCATTTGGAATATTAGTGAGCTCATATCTAACTGCTCTGTAAAAAAAGGTAAAGGTGTCCCCAACCAGTCGTGTCCGACTCTAGGGTGCGGTGCTCATCCCCGTTTCTAAGCCGAAGAGCCAGCGCTGTCCGAAGACGCTTCCGTGGTCATGTGGCCAGCATGACTGAACACCGAGGTGCACGGAACGCTGTTACCTTTCCCACCAAGGCGGTACCTATTTATCTACTTGCAATTTCTTGCTTTCGAACTGCTAGGTTGGCAGAAGCTGGGACTGAAGACGGGAGCTCACTCTGTCACGCAGCACTCGGGTCTCGAACTGCTGACTTGCTGACCTTCCAGTCTGCAGTTCAGCGTCTTAACCACTCTGTGGGTCTTCCCTATTCTCTTTAGTCTGATTCTAAATTGTGCAATAAGAAGTTCGTGATCTGAACTACAGTCAGCTCCAGGTCTTGTTTTTACCGACTCTATAGATGTCCACCACCTTTGGCTACAAAGGATGTAGTCAATCTGATTTTGGTGTCGACCGTCTGGTGAAGTCCAAGTATAAGGTCATCTTTTAGGTTGTTGGAAGAGAGTGTTTCTTATGCAAGGTGAGTTGTCTTGACAAAATTCTATCAGCCTATGTCCCACTTCATTTTGTTCTCCCAGACCATGCTTGCCTGTAATTCCAGGTGTCATTTGACTACCCATCTTAGCATTCCAGTCTCCTGTAATGAAAATAACATCTCTTCCTGGTGTATTATCCAGTAGGTGCTGCCGATCCTCATAGAACTGATCT
Organism: Heloderma suspectum; assembly: GCF_057233095.1. Classification (NCBI taxonomy): domain Eukaryota; kingdom Metazoa; phylum Chordata; class Lepidosauria; order Squamata; family Helodermatidae; genus Heloderma; species Heloderma suspectum. The sequence goes on along the minus strand of NC_139460.1, from coordinate 132,343,574 downwards.
ACTTCTGCTTCTTCAGCATCTGTGGTTGGGGCGTATATTTGGATCATTGTGATGTTAAATGGCTTACCCTGAATTCGAACTGAGATCATTCTATCATTTTTTAGATTGTATCCAAGCACTGCTTTAGCCACTTTATTATTAATTATGAAGGCTACTCCATTTCTTCTGTGGTCCTCTTGTCAACAGTAGTAGATCTGGTGGTCATCTGATGTGAAGTGGCCCATTCCAGTCCATTTCAGTTCACTGACACCCAAAATGTCTATATTTAATCTTGACATCTCCCCATCTCCCCAATAACCACATCCAATTTGCCCTGGCTCATAGATCTTACATTGCAGGTTCCTATGGTGTGTTGATCTTTAGAACATCGGATTTGTCGTTCACCACCAGCACCATCGGCCGCTAGGCGTCCTTTTGGCTTTGAGCTAGCTGCGTCATCACATCTGGGGCTAGTTGAACTTATCCTCTGTTCCTCCCCAGTAGCTTTTTGACCATCTTCCCACCTGGGAGTCCCATCTTCCGATGGTATACCGACATATCTCTGGTTGTACTGATCCATTTAGTTTTCACAGCAAGAATACTGGGGTGAGTTGCCGTTTCCTTCCCCAGGGATCGTATTTAGTCTGACCTCTCTGCCATGACCTTCCCGTCTTGGGTGTCCCTTCACGGTTTAGCTCATGGCGTCATTGAGGTGCTCAAGCTCCAGCACCACGACAAGGTAACGATCTCCTTTGCTGGAGGCCAGGCTGTCTAAGGGCATATATTTTGCTCAATAACTACAAAAGACGTGATGGCTTGCATGAGTGGATGAGTCACTGCAGAGGTAACACCACAGACAGAATTCCTTTCTATTGCCCTACATTACCACAAACACCATGCTTTTCACTGAAGGCAGTTTGCACACACAGATGTCAGTCATCAAGTGTGTAGTAGTAATCAAGTGTAGAGAGAAATCAACTGCTGTGAAAGGTGTGTGTGTTAACCAGGCCAATGGGATACCTGCATACTGCTTGAATTTCAGTTGGTTAGCAAATTTGATTCCTATGAATAAAGATATGGCCTCACTGAACTCCAAAGTTGTCTCCATGCCTTCATCTGAACCTTGGCTTAAGTCAAAATGCAGCTAGAAGCAGCTCTCGGAAACAGCTATCGTGCTTTCATAGTTTCTGTCCAACAAGAGAGTTTCACCCAAGAAATAGTGCAAGAAATGGAGCCTGCAATCCGGTTCAGCAGGAAGATTTACGCAGCTTTGACAAGAAGGCACCACATTTCAAAAGAGATCTTAAAAGAAAAACCCTACTTAAAGTGAATTTTAACTTCCCCTCAAATAACCATGAAGGTTTTCTTGTGCACTCTTCTACCCTTTTGAATGTCCTTAAAAATGAAGTTATTCCTCCATGGAAAGTGCTGCACATCACAACAATAACATAATGATAAAGAAAAACAGATATGATGGACTAACATGCAAACCATATTTTTAAAATCTTCAACTCTTGTCACTTCAACATCCATCCCACCTTGGTGAGATATTACGCCAGCATTTCCTTCTCCTGGATTCAAAGGGAGCTCAAAGTCTATTGCCCCAGTTCCACCTAGGGCAGCCTTCCCCAACCTGGGGCCCTCCGGGTGTTTTGGATGAGAACTTCCATCAGCCAGCATGGGGGTCAGGGATGGTAGGAGCGGAAGTCCAGTCATGTCTGGAGGGCACTAGGTTGATCTAGGCTGATCTAGGGCCAAGCTAGGGCCAAGCTGATCTAGGGCCAAGTGCACATGAAGTAGGCTCCTCTACATGTATCACAGCCTGATCTGATGGTTACCAGCAGTCTGACTGAGACCTGCATAGCCCCAGCTACTGTGCATGACTTTCCATCCAGCAGCCCACTTCTACCTGCACACACATTGCTGGACTGAGGCCCACTGCTGTGAAATTGAAGCCAGTGTGGTGTAGTGGTTAGAGGACTGGGACTCATGAGACCCCAGTTCTAGTCCCCACTCAGCTCATGAAGCTCACTGAGGAACTCTGGGCCAGTCACTGACTCTCAGCCTAACCTACCTCACAGGGTTGTTGTTGGGCGGATAAAGCGGAGCAGAGGAGAAGCGTGTAAGCCACCTTAGGTTCCCTGCAAGAGGAAGAAAGGTGGGATATAAATGTAATAATAAATACATTCAATTTTAAAAAATTGAACACTTCATATACTTAAAGCTAGGGATAGGTGAGAGGTTTGGTTCATTTTTAAAATAAGAACGTACAAAAAGTTGTGAATTTCTCCATAAGCAGGGTGGGAAGAAGCTGAGTTTGTTTTTTATTTTAAATGAATGTTGGAGAAAGTGAAAGTGACAGATTTGTCCATCCAAGCAGAGGGCTTTGAGTGCTTAGCTCTTAAAGTCTGTGTTTGAATCCTTCTGTATTCAGCCACATTCGCGCTGTTGATTTAGGGGCAGCGCTTCTTTTTTCTGACCGGCTTCTCATCTTTAACAGCTACGTGCCCAGCAGATGCAACGTGGTCCTCCTCTCCATGCTGGGAATAGCTGTACCTACTGAATTTGGCCAGTGCAGATGGGTGAGAATTCCATTTGATTCCAGTGGAGACTGGTGGCTCCAATGTCAGTGGAGTACTTCATCTGCTCTGGGTTTCATTCAGAACCAGTCAGAACACTTTAGAGTTCTGCCTGGTCCTGACTGAAACCCAGAGCATATTCACCTGCCCACTGACATCAGAGCCATTAGCCACCATTGTTCAATACATTATTTGATAATAACTTACCCAAATCTGTAAATCTCTTCATAAACTGGACAGAAAGATCGTGAGATTGAAAAATCCAAAATACATGGAAGAAAGCGAAACTGACGGATTCGTCCACCCCCCACCTACAATCGATTGAAATCAATTTGATTTGGGCGACAGCACACATGACAGAGGAGATACATGACCACATCTAAAAACAAAACAATAAAACCAGAGTTGAAATGGGTCATATCTGATCAAAATGTGATCAGAGCAGCAGCACTGGAGGATGGGATGTTTTGGCCCTTCACCCGTGCTTAAAGTGAAGAATGCCCAGAAAGCCAGTCAAGGATTTCCTGTGTGCCACTTGTGTGCTTTGGCTCTAACTGTGTGCAGGATTGCAGCTTGCATTTGCAACATCTGTCCTCTCGGTTGGCTTCAGTATTTTGAATTCCTCATTGAGGGGAGGACTCTCATTCTTCTCTTTTCAAAAGACTACAGACCATTCCCTTCTGTTCTCTGACATTTATGAATAATTAAGTTTGCAGTCTCCCCCCTTTTTCTCTATTGCCCTTCTTTATAATAAGGTGTGCAGAACTCCTCACTGTTACACGAAGAGTGGCCACATTTATAAATCTCTTCTATTTGGCAAGAATAACTTCAGCTGCCATAATATCGTTCCCTCTGTGAATCAATGCTGCCATTTAGATTATTTCTGTAGCCACTGTACAGTTGCTATTTGATCTTTACCTCCAGGTCTTTCTTTTGCTCTGTATTTTATACCATGACAGTGTTTAGGAAAGAAATCCTTTCTTTGTTTTGGGTCCCTGATCTCATTATCTTGGATTTCTCTACATTTAATTGCATAAGGCACTTGTGTTCCTTTGGGCCCGTTCTATCTGAGCCATTCTGTCATTTTGCCCTTCTTTCTATTGATTGCTACTTCTAAGTATATATAAGCAACACATTTCATTACCTGCATGTATCCTTTTCCTTCTAGGTCACCGCAGCAAGCTGTGATACCTATCTAAGTGTTGGTGCAGAAACAACTTTTTTAAAAATTCTTTACAACAATCTTTTACACTTTACAAACTTAGGTCCTATCTACAGCATGAGTCAATGACTTTGCAGAACAAACACTTATGTGCTACATAGCACATTTTCTCCGAAAAGCCTGGTTGAATTTTAGGAACAATTGTTCTTTTGCCATTCTTTTTCTCCTGTGAACAACAGATCCACCTTGCTGGATCACCTGCTCTATTTCATAATCATCTGTACAAGATAACTCCTCTTTCTATTCAGCCAGAGCAATTATTCCACCACTCTATATGACCAGGTAGTGACATAAAAGAGACACCCACCAGCCTGCAAGGGCATCATATGAAAATGCAAAATTATGTAATTACATTTTTGCTGTTTATTCTTCAAAGGTTGTAATTTATGATCCAGAAACTGCGTTTAGTGCCTTCCATATTGAGCCTTTGGAGGCTTCAACTCTTATCATAATCCTGTTAGAAAAACTGTTAATAATTAGGATGGCCACTTATGCATTATCAAAAAAAGAGGAAATGCATCACTAAAAAAGAGGACACGTATTTGTATAAAATTTACATATAATAATGTATAGCTACAACGACAGAAATAATTACTATAATTTACATAGAAATACAATACCTCTCACCATAGTGGAGAAAACTGTGAATAGGTAACCTGTGTACCTGCTCATTCTGCTGTCCAGTGCTATCTGGTGATGAGAAACTTCAAGGCCCCAGCTGCTCTCCCATCTTATGGTTCTTTATCTTTAAAACGGACTTGAACAGGACAGCCCTTCAAATAGTCAATGCCTTCAAATTGAGGTTTGTCATCTGACAGCTCTTCAGATAGAGGACCGTCTTCTGTAAAGTAGGACACATGGCCAATACTTTTGATTTTGGCAGTGAGGATACAAGATGGCAGGGCCGCGGTGGCTTAGTGGTTAAGACACTGAATTGCAGTCCGGAAGGTCAACAGGACAGCAGTTCAAGACCCGAGTGCCGCATGACGGAGTGAGCTCCCGTCTTCAGTCCCAGCTTCTGCCAACCTAGCAGTTCGAAAGCAAGAAATTGCAAGTAGATAAATAGGTAACGCTTTGGCGGGAAAGGCAACAGCGTTCCGTGCACCTTGGTGTTCAGTCATGCCAGCCACATGACCACGGAAGCGTCTTCGGACAGCGCTGGCTCTTCGGCTTAGAAATGGAGATGAGCACCACCCCCTAGAGTCAGACATGACTGGCTGGGGACACCTTTACCTTTTTTATACAAGATGGCACTTAGGATCTGGGTTCGTCTGATATGGCTTATATGTCTATTCCCCCAAAGACTACTGCATCATCTAAAAAAACCACCGCTCTTGCATTTCCATTATTTCACAGGACAGGGGATTTACATATCAGTATAAATTCTCTATATCCTGGAATGAAATGCAAAATCCCCATCTTGTAGTTGAAAGTATCTCCAATTATATATTATTTCATGCTCATGTCATTGTCACTGGTGTCATTGGCCACATGACTGGCTCATCCAAGTTCCTCAGCCTTGAAGAGAGCCAGAACACATCTGGGACCAGGTGGCATTGGACTGATATCATTGGGACACGCTGTTGGTCCATCCCCTTGAACTAAGACCTGGTCACTTTTCCTCTAGAGCTGATAAATCCTCTCAGTGACCACGATGTTGAGCTAGAACAGTTCCTAGGTCTTTCTGTCTATACAGTTTGGCAATCCTAAATAGCAGCTCCACAATATGCTGATCTTTGTGGCTACTGCCAATTCAAAAGGCCAGTGACAAGCCAATGCTGTGGCTAAAACTGGGTCTCTGCTGTGCCACCAGAGCACTACCTGTACCTTTTATGGCAACTGGGACCTATAAGCTTAATTTGGGGTAATCTGGTGCATAAAATCTCCTATGTAGGAAGGGAAGAATCCCTAGTTTCATGGGTCAATTTTGCTTTCTCCCACATTTGAATTATTTTAATCTCAAGTTCTTTCCATCCTACATATGAAAAAAAAAATACAGATTTCAGTATGTTGTTATCACACAGCGAACCAACTGAAATTCTCACCTGTCTGCACCAGCCAAATTCAGTAGGTACAGCCATTCCCAGCACGGGGAGGGCTGTGTTGTACCTGCCTGCTATATAGCTGTTAAAGATGAAGCATCTGTCAGATGAAAGAGGGGGCAACAGTAATTCAGCACCACAAATGTGGCCACGTACACAGGTATTCAAGCCCAGAGTTAAGCATTCAAACCCCTCTGCCTCAGTGGACGAATCTGTCAGTTTTGTTTTCTCCCACGTTCGATTTTTTAAAAATCTCCAGTTCTTAACATCCAAGATGAAGAGATGTGTGAATTTTGTTAAATTATCATCAAAAAAACAAACAGAAAGAAATTCTGACCCATCACTACTGATAGGAAATCAACAATTTCAGAACAAAGTCTTGATAATTGAACTATTACAAGTTATTTATTGCAGGGAAATAAACAATCTTATCTTACCAGGGACATATGTATCCTAAATACATTTTGATTCTGGTCAGCTTTTGGATGATCTTAGGGCTTATTTATCAACTTTTTAATAAGCCAGTGTCATTTTATATTGTTTCATATTTTATATTATGTGATTGTTGGTGTTTTAAGTAAATAAATAATAAACAAAATATGTCATTATTTAGCTGGTAACCACAACGTAAGGTCGGGTTCACATAGGTTATCCATCTTCCCAAGAGTGTTTCTAACACATTTGAAAATATATTGAGAAGATGTAGAACTGAATTCTCTGTGCTTAATTCATGCAACCTTTACCCTATAAAGTTATGCCTAGGAACTCATTATGCCACATCAACAGAAGAATATTAGTAAAATACACATATATACTCACTGTACATCTCTCTTACAGCAACCTTTATGCCCCAATTTCCAGTTACTTTAAATCAGCATTATAATTACACTAATAAGAACAATGTCTAATAATACCTCTTCAGGTATTTGACTGTCATAATTTTACAGGGTCATAGGATGCCATGAGTTCATTAAAATATTTTTATTACAAGATTCACTAATGCAATTCATAAATGGAAATTAAAATATTACAATACAAATTAAAGTGCATATCCATAGTTAATACATTCATTCTGAGAACTCTCTTTGTTTGCCTAAGAACCTGTCACCATATTTCTGTTTTTATTATGACTCTTTAGTTGCTGTTGATGAAGTTGGATGAAATACAATAAACTGATAGGAAAAAGTAAATATTTTTTTTAAGCCAAGGAAAGGTACACATTGGAATTATGGGCCTACTTGTAGCTAAGATGAATGGAAACATCTAGGAGACCGTAAGCCCCTTGACCTTTCTGGATATAGTTGAATAATTTTTTTGCGAACCATCCAGAGAGCTTCGGCTATTGGGCAGTACAGAAATGAAATGAAATAAATAAATAAATTATGAGATTTGGAGACAGTGCCTTTGAATTATATGAAGTTGTTAAAATATTTTTTTAAGCCTTTCACACTACATTGGTATATCTTTTATACACCACTTTAGTCTGCATGGGGTTCACATGACTGAATGCTCCTCCATACAAAACAATTCTAACTGCCATGGTAGGGCTAGAACCCTTCTCTCTGACTTCTAGTTTTACTTGTGGAGAGCTGTTTTTTTTGTATATGGAGAGCCAGTCAGTCATGTGACAGGTTTTCAATGTCTATCAGAACTAGGCCCACAAAAACTGTATTATGTTTATTATTTATTTATTTGTTACATTTATATCCTGCCTTTTCCTTCAAGGAACACAAGATCCTCCTCCTCTTCATTTTATCCTCACAACAACCCTGTGAGGTAGGTTAGGCTGAGAGTCAGTGTCTGGCCCATTGTCACCCAGTGAGCTTCATGCCTAAGTAGGGACTTGAATCTGGGTCTGCCTAATCCCAGTCCAACACGCTAACCACTATACCACACTGGCTCAACAGCCATGTAAAAATTAGGGTGGTTTGTGAACATTATGATAGTAAATCAGAAGTATTTTTTAAATGATAACTTCAAGTTGTCATCTTATTTCTAGAACCAGAGCTGGAAAGGACCTTGGAGGTCACCTAGTCCATTCCGCCTGCTCAATTCAGATTAGAATTCTATCTTCAGTACACTCTCAGAAAGCTTTGCTTTTTCTATCTTTTTTCTTTTGGTCCGGCAAATGGTTCGTTTAGGGAAATGGAACAGGCAGAACAGAAACACTTTGAGAGGTCCGTGATTGCTTTTTCAAGTTGGTGAAAGTTGAGACGTCCCTCGGACACTTGGTAAAATGCCAGCTGGCATGAAAAACAGACATATCTCTGTCATGCCACTTGGGACAGCAACTTGTACAGGAAGCTGCTGGAATTTGGATGTCAAGGCTGCCAGGGGTGAACTGAAATAGTAGCAAGAATAGGAAGTCAGTGTCTGATCATGTAATGTGCTGTGCATGTCTTTGTTTCCAATGTGTCACATTCCTTATTATATTACACATCATACATTGTCCCTTTTTTCCATGCCTTGTCCACCATTATATTAGACCTGGTGAAGTGCCTGTCTTTATGATGGGCAGGAGAGTGGGGGAAGGGGGCCTGTATGTTGTAAGGAGCTCTGGAGGGGGGCAACTTTGTTCCCCAAAGGCATATTGGTGTACCTCATTGCAAGACCCCTGTTGGTGAGTGCTGAGCCGCCCAACATCCGGAATGGGGGATAGATTAGCTCCCCTCACATTGCTTAATTTTTCCCCAATCGGCGTAAATGGTAGTCATTCATTTATATGGGAGAAAGCAAAGGGACAGTATTAAGAAACACCAGATAAAAAACATACCTTGTGATAGCATCTTAAGACCTGGAATATTTGCAATTGCGATTGACTTGGGCATTGCCTTGGGGTCACTGGTGTGTAAACTGCCTTGCAGAATGTTTTTTTTTATTATTATTATTCCCCTATCCCAATAGACGCAGACATAGACATAAGCAGCAGCTGGACAGCAAACAGTCGTGTTGAAAGAATGAGTATTTAAATATTCAGCTCCCATTTTTGAAAATTGCATTGCAATTTTGAAAGCACATTTTCACTTAGGAAAATTAGGCCTTAGAGTCCTGCTGCAGATGACTGACAGAGCCAGCTCCCTGTCAATCTCCTATAGCTCTGAATGCTGATTAATTCCCCATTTAAACTGCATGACTACATTTCACATTGTATGCTCGCATCATGAGGAACAGTAATGTCTCTGCTGGATTTACTGAGATGCTAAAAGAACTAAAAGAAAAAAAATCCCAGCAAAACCTTTTGTGGTGCCTTCTCGGTTACAGAAGAATTTCAGCGCTGTACCAGATGACAATGGGCAAAGGAGTGTAGTCTAAACCTAGGATTTCAGAGCTGTATAATTAAGCCAAAGACATTTTGACATTTTGATCTGACCACTTGACCTGTATCTAGATATGGCCTGGGTACACTCACCAAAGAACTGTCTATTTCAAGTCATATTGTCATTATATTCTTAGACATCATGTTACGAGCTCAAAATCTACGGCCTGTATAGAAATTCTGTCTCGCCAAGGCCTATGAAGTTGCAAGTATATGGAAAGTAAAATGGAACAGCTGGATGTGTCCACTTTGGTCCTCCTTACAAGACACACTGTACAAATAATTGGGTACTGCAGGGGCTTTATTGGTGGTGTTAATAATGTTTTAGATTATTGCTCATGGCAAAAACCGTGTTTTTGTGAACAGGCAATGGCTTCGATTCAATGGTTCAACTATTAAATAAGGATGGCAAAATGATAACAGATGAAAGGCAGAAGTGCTCAATTCCTAGTTTGGCTCAGTCTTCTCCCGAAAGAGGGTCTATGAGCCCCCTGGCAAAGGCGATGTACAGGCTGAAGGGGCAGGATTGCAGCTTGAGATCGACAGGCATATGGTCAAGGAACACCTAATTACTTTGAATGAGTTCAAATCTCCAGGGCCAGATGAATTGCATCCTAGAGTAGTAAAGGAACTGGCAGAAGAACTCTCAGAACCACTGTCTATTATCTTTGAGAAATCATGGAGGATGGGTGAAGTGCCAGATATTGGAGAAGGGCTAATGTTGTCCCTATCTTCAAAAAGGGGAAAAGGAGGAACCTGGGAACTACAGACCAGTCAGTCTGACATCAATCCCTGCGAAATTTCTGGAGCAGATGATACAGCAATCCATCTGGAAGCACCTTGAAAACAATGCAGTGATTTCTCAAAGCCAACATGGATTTGTCAAGAACAAATCCTGCCAGGCTAATCTGATCTCATTTTTTGATCAGGCAACCTCCTTTGTGGACTGTGGGAATGCTGTGCACATAATATACCTTGACTTCAGCAAAGCTTTCGACAAAGTGCCCCGTGATATCCTGATGAGCAAACTAGCTCAAAGGGGGCTAAATGAAACAACGATCAGGTGGATCCACAGTTGGCTACAGAATTGGACTCAAAGAGTGCTTATCAATGGGATCTTCTCAAACTGGGGAGATTAGCTCCCATCACATTTACTTTATTGTCAAACTGGGGAGAGGTAACGAGTGGGGTACTGCAGGGCTCAGTCCTGGGCCCAGCGCTCTTCAACATTTTTATTAATGACTTGGATGAGGAGGTGCAGGGAATGCTGATCAAATTTGCAGATGACACAAAATTGGGTGGGATAGCTAATACCCTGGAAGACAGAAACAGAATTCAAAGTGATCTTGATAGGCTGGAGTGCTGGGCAGAAAACAACAGAATGACATTTCATAGGGATAAATCCCAAGTTCTGCACCTAGGAAAAAGAATCCAAATGCACAGTTACAAGATGGAGAATACTTGGCTCAACAACACTACAAGCGAGAAGGATCTTGGAATTGTTGTAGATCGCAAGCTGAATATGAGCCAACAATGTGATGTGGCTGTAAAAAAGGCAAATGCTATTTTGGGCTGCATTAATAGAAGCATAGCTTCCAAATCCTGGGAAGTACTAGTTCCCCTCTACTCAGCACTGGTTAGGCCTCATCTTGAGTAAGTTCCTCATCCAGTTCTGGGCACCACACTTTAAGAAGGATGCAGACAAACTGGAGAGGGTTCAGAGGAGGGCAACAAAGATGATCAAGGGCTGGAAACAAAGCCCTCTGAGGAGAGACTGAAAGAACTGGGCATGTTTAGCCTTGTGAAGAGAAGACTGAGGGGAGATATGATAGCGCTCTTCAAGTGCTTGGAAGGCTGTCACAGAGAGGAAGGCCAGGATCTCTTCTCAATCATCCCAGAGTGCAGGACACGGAATAATGGGCTCAAGTAACAGGAAGCCAGATTCTGGCTAAACATCAGGAAAAACTTCCTGACTGTTAGAGCAATACGACAATGGCACCAATTACCAAGGGAGGTGGTGGGCTCTCCCACACTGGAGTCATTCAAGATGAAGCTTGGACGGCCATCTGGCAGGGATGCTTTGACTTAGATTCCTGCATTGAGCAGGGGGTTGGACTCAATGGTCCTATAGGCCCCTTCCAACCCTATGATTCTATGATTGTATTATTCTTGTGTATGAATTTGGGGGTGGGGGGAGTCCTGCCAAAGGAAATCTGTCAAGGAGAAAAAGATGGGATAGCTGCACAGTACCTTCCAATTGGTAGTGTTAGGAACCTTCTGTCTGGAAGCACCCCTACAGAAACCAAAGAGGTGACATGCTTTCATTTAATGCATTATATTTCTATACCGCTCATAGCTGAAGTTGGGCGGTTCACAATTTAAAAAAAAAAAAAACCCATTAAAATACACTATATAAAGTAAAAACATTCACGTAATGACACAGAAGAAATAACACACTCAGCAACAACATATATATAAAATAATTTAAAAGAATAAGACAGAGACAATAAAAAAGACTCCTTAGTCCTTATATGCTGCCAAATGATATCTTTTATTGGTTCAGGAGCACCATTTAGGGAAGGAGGGGTGTACTTACCACTCTTGTGTTTCAAGCCATAGGTTCAGACCATTTTTCAGAAGCACCCATGTTTTTAAACAACTCACTGGTTCTATGCACTGAATGACAAATGTTATATAAACAATGAAATAGGCTTGCTTATCTGTCTATCTATCTATCTATCTATCTATCTATCTATCAATCTATCTCACCCATTTGGCTGGTCACCCAGCCACTCTGGGCAGTGTACAATAATAGAAACAGTTTAAAACAATAAAATTCTACTTAAAAGCATCATAAAAAATTTCTAAAAATACCCTAACCCACCCCAAATGCCTGCCTGAACAACCACATTTTTAATGCACGGCGGAAGCTCATTAAAGAGGGGGCATGGCGGAGTTCCCTAGGGAGGGAATTCCACAGAGTGGGGGCCACCACAGAGAAGGTCCTCTCCCTTGTCCTCATGAGTCTAGCTGTCCTGGCTGATGGGACAGAGAGAAGGCCATCCAAGGCTGATCTTGTTAAGGGGCCTGTCTGGTGCTGCTGGAGGTGCTCCTTAAGATAGGCTGGGCCGGAACTATATAGGTTTTAAAGGTCAAAACCAACACCTTGAATTTGGCCCAGAAAACAACTGGTAACCAGTGCAACTCCTTCAGCACTGGAGTGATGTGATCTCGCCAGCGGCTGCCTTTAATCAGGTGAGCTGCCACATTCTGTACCAGCTGCTGCTTCTGAACCGTCTTCAAGGGTAACCTCACGTAGAGTGCATTACAGTAGTCTAAACAAGAGGAGACCAGGGCATGTACTACCAATGGGAGCAGATGGTTGGAAAGGTAGGAGTGCAGCCACCATATCAGATGGAGTTGATACAGCGCTGTCCGGCTCACAGCTGAAACCTGAGCCTCCATGGACAGCTGGGAGTCCAAAATGACCCCCAGGGTGTGGACCTGGTCTTTCAAGGGTAGCCATACCCCATTCAACACCAGGTCAACATCCCCCAACCTCCTCTTGTCTCCCACCAAAAGCACCTCGGTCTTGTTAGGGTTCAGCTTCAGCTTATTCCTCCCCATCCAGCCACTCACCGTCTCCAGACATTTGGACAGGGATCCTACGGCCAACCTTGGTGAACAAGAGGTAGAGCTACATGTCATCCGCATATTGATGACACCGCACCCCAAACCTCCTGATGATAGCCCCCAGCAGCTTCACATAGATGTTAAATAGCATCGGGAAGAGGATGGAACCCTGTGGCACCCCACAAGTGAGCAGCCACAGGTCCGAAACCTCCTTTCCCAGTGCTACCCTCTGGTACCTGCTGGAGAGGAAGGACCAGAACCACTGCAATACGGTGTCTCCAATGCCCAACCCCTCCAGGCGGTCCAGGAGGATACCGTGGACAACAGTACCAAAAGCCACTGAGAGGTCAAGGAGAGCAAGTAAGGAGCATTCGCCTCTATCCAGAGCCCTCCTCATATCATCCACCAAGGCGACCAAGGCCGTTTCTGTCCCATGCCCAGGCCTGAAGCCCAACTGAAATGGATTAAGCTTACATCCTAAGGATTCACATACTAAACTCATAAATCCCTTGGCTTAAAAAAAGGGTCACTATTTGACCTGTGTCAATAACAGTACTGGAGTGAGGTATTACAAAACATACAACTTCAACAAATAAATAAACAAACAAACAAAACTACTTTTTCCCATTTAAGCTGCAATCCTATACACACTTACCTGGGAGTTAGTCCCATTAAATTCAGTGGGCTTACTTCTGAGTAGACATGCAACGTTAATTTTGAATTCATCTAAGAGCAGGCCTTCTAAGATTTCTGGGAATCATCCTACAATACCAGGACCACATTTAAACCTAAAATGGTTCCATTATACTGGTACCAGTTTTCTTGGGAGAAATATCATGCATATGTTATGAGGACTCTCCCTTTGCACTACCAGCGTGCCCTTGAAAGGTTTCAGTTAAAATAAGGAAATGGCCCATCTGTGCGTCTTTCGCAAGGTCTTATAAAAATATCTCTCATGCATTTTAGTTTACGTAATGATCATGGTAAGTTCAGCCGATTGAGGCACAACCACATTTATCCTGTTGTAAGATTGACAACTAAGGAGATTTTAAAATTGTGAGAGAAGAGAACCCAAGTATGATGTGGTTGGTTATCCCAGGGTGATTCAACTGCAGTCTTTGGCAATGCACAACATGAAAGCAAACAGAAAAATCAAAACCTCTCGCAAAGATGGAAAAGTAGTCCTGCCTCCCTCCATATAACATTTTAAATTGCTGCAACACTGGTAATGCAAAATCCATGTACACTTGGCTGTCCCCCATCCGTTGCCACCCTTCCTATTGTGTTGCATTATTTTTGCCAACCTAAGTGAAAAGGAGAAATGAGCGGATGGAATGGGCCTACCCAATGCAAAATAAGGACGTCGTGCATTAGGAGGAGAATAAACTGGGCACATAATGACAAACACATTTTGTTTTAATCCTTTCATCTCCTTCTTTAGTTCCTTTTTTGTTCCAGCTGCCATAAACACTTGCTGTGAAGCCAATGTGCTATTCTGAAAGGATCACCCTCCCCTTTTATTTTATTTTTTTAATATATTTTTTGGTATTCCTCTCATTCCTGTTGAAACATGACACTCAAATTGGAGATAGGAGCAGAGATCAGCAAACCCTGTCAGCTCTTGTCAACCCAGGTGTAACAGTGTGATCTTCTTAAATTGCTGCTAATCTGCCAAAAATCTCTTTTATCTGCAGCCTCCATCATGCTGTTTGCTCACATTTGGTTAACACTTTAAATTTCCCTTTTGGAGGTGTCACTGTTTGCCATTTAGTAACTAAGAAGAACTGTGAGAGCAGCTTAAAGCGCATGGATTTGGGAAGCTAGAAAAGCTGATTAGCTATTCAGGGAGAATAATCTTATTGAAAGTAGTAAGAGCTGTATAAAGAATGCTTTTCCCTTTCCCCATAACAATCTTCTAATTATGTTGTCAAGCTTGCTGTCGTGTTCTCCCCCTGTGCCATTAAGGAAACCATTTTCTATGTTAAAAAAGAGATTTCCAGATCGTGATGATGTTTGCTGATTTTTTTTATTGTTTAAAGAATCTGTGTGTATTAAACCAAACATTAAAAAATGATTCATGTGCAGCATAATTATTTGAGATGAGGAGCTCAAGGCAAGGGTGGTGGGAAGAGAGGCGGAGAAATGTGTGTGTGTGTGTGTGTGTGTGTGTTAGATTGAGAGAGAAAGAGAGAGAGAGGTGGCTGGGTGGGATTAGTATTCCACATCAGTGCAAGAGGCTTTCACCTCGATGGCTGGATTCTGAATCTAGCTGGGACCTTTGTGACTGAGATGCAATCATAAATCAATAGCAGAGCCAGGGGTCATAAGCAAGGCCAACAGATATCTGCAGCAGTAGATTTCACAGTAAAACCGAACAACCTGCCCAGTCAATAGGCGGATAACAAGTTCAGTGGTGCACAAACCCACTTGGGCTGCTTGGCATGGTGCAATCAGAAGAGTAACGGTGAGGAAAGAATTGAACATGGTGAGGAGCAGGCAGACTAGAGTTGACAAAGCATCCCAGCAAAACCATTGCTCAAGCTGAACTAATGGAATAAGTCGTTTATATAAATGCCAGTGCTCAAGGTTCTGCCATGCTCAATCATACGCTAGAGTCTAGGGTGACCAAGAGACAGGCCACCAAATAGTCTAGGGTGGCCAAGAGACAGACTGCCACTATGCCGATGAAAGAGCAAAGCTATGTAGTAAGGGTCTCATTCATTCATTTATTACATTTCTATATTGCCAATAGCCAGAGCTCTCTGGGTGGTTTACACAGATTAAACCCATAAAAATAGGCCGAATCTACACATAGCAGTTTTACCGTTATGATAACCGTTGGTGCACATGACACCAGTGGGCACCAGTAGTTATCACTGCAGTATGATAACGGCAAAACTGCTATGTGTAGATTCAGCCTAGTAACATAATATGAAACCATTCACTTACAAACATATAAAACAATGGTACACAATCAACAATATAAGTAGTAAAAGTACTTCTGTTGCCTTCTATTATGAGACAACATAAACAAGCTGCACTCTGGGACACAGTCAAGTGAGGTCTAAACATGCCCTGGTCACTGAAGAAAGTGGAGCCACCAAGCAGAGTTCTCCCATATTATTTATTTATTTATTTATTAAATGTATTAATCACCCATCTGGCTGGTCACCCAGCCACTCTGGGCAATGTACAACATATAATAAAACAGTTTAAAACAATAAAATTCTACAATAAAAACATTTTCTAAAATACCCTAACCCACCCCAAATGCCTGCCTGAACAACCACATTTTTAATGCACAGCGGAAGCTCATTAAAGAGGGGGCATGACAGAGTTCCTTAGGGAAGGAGTTCCACAGAGTGGGGGCCACCACAGAAAAGGCCCTCTCCCTCGTCCCCACCAGTCTAGCTGTGCTGGCTGATGGGGCAGAGAGAAGGCCATCCGAGGCTGATCTTGTTAAGCGACCTGTCTGGTGTTGCTGGAGGTGCTCCTTAAGATAGGCTGGGCCAGAACCATATAGGGTTTAAAGGTCAAAACCAACACCTTGAATTTGGCCCGGAAAACAACTGGTAACCAGTGCAACTCCTTCAGCACTGGAGTGATGTGATCTTGCCGGCGGCTGCCTTTAATCAGGCGAGGGGCAAAAGGGGCCTGTAAATTATGCCCAGACTATCGAATGAGCTACATCAGAATGAGCTTCACAATACTAATATGGCGGCATTGTTCTCCTTGCTTGCACACTCGAAAATCACATAAGGCCCAGTAACCACTGGCAAAACCCAGAAAACTGCAGCAAGTGGAAGACGCTGCTAGATGCTCCCACTAAAATGGAACCTTATGGAAATAAATAGAATGTTGCAGTGCTTAACTTTCAAACCTGGTGAGAATTAAAAATGGAAAGGGGGGATGGGGGGACTAAGAAATCTTTTTGAAATTAAGTAGGCATGTCCAAGCATAGAGGCAAGTCAAGCACAACTCCTGAGATGCCAGCATCCAGGCGTGCCTGCTTCTGCTGTGTAAATGTCCCGTAGAAAGAGAGCCACTGCCTACACTTACGGAGGAGGTGTCCAGGAGCAGCTTATCAGCAGCTCTTTGGCTGAGCTGGACCCCTTGCATTGCTGGGGAGAGGCCCAATACAGATGATCAACTCACTAGATGGGGAGGTGGTTCTCTACCACAGCTCTGCTTGGGCAACCGCATTAAAGGAAACGTGGTGTGGTATTCCCCCCGCCCCATGCCACACACTTTAATATGTGGTCAAGATTGTGGACCTTATCCAATGGTTATTTATTTATTATTACATTTATATCCCACCTTTTTCCCTCTTGCAAGAAACCCACGTCAGCTTACATGGTCCTCCCCCTCTCCATTTTTTCCCCACAACAACCCTGTGAAGTAGGTCAGACTGAGAGTCAGTGACTGACTCAAAGTCATCCAGTGAGCCTCATGGCTGAGTGGACACTAGAACCTGGATTTCCGGAGTCCCAGTCCAACACTCTAACTGCTACACAACACTGCCCCTAGTTAGGCTTCCTCACATTTATCACTAGGTAAGTTGCTTGTCAGTATTCAAGAGCCTTCTGGAGGCATAACCACTGTAGTAATGAGAAGGGGTTAAAAAGAAATGGCAGACATTAAAATGGAAATGGTAATATAGTATTCCAGTCAACCTCAGCCATTTAGGCTGCAATTCTATGCATGTTTAGATAGAAATAAGTCCTACAACTCCCACCATCTGCTAGCCAGCCATGCTGGCTGGGGAATGTTGGGAGTTGGAGGAATTTTTTTCTGTCTAAACATGCATAGGATTGTACCCTTAATGACTGATTTTATGCAGCTCAACATATAAGGCACAAGCCATGATGGGGAGGGGCAAATTTTTAATTTGTCTCAGACTACAAAAAATCTTGTTCCAACCCTGTGAGTAGGCATCATCCATCAATTTCCAGAATACATTCTTGGCTTATCAAGAAACATATCTCAGTTTCTTCACACCTTTACAAACCTTCATTAAAATAATAACTAGTGACTTCATTAAAATAATAACTCTTCCTGGGGATCCAATATAAAGTCCACAGAATTTTGCCGCAGTTGTTTATTACCACTATGGATATTGCATTTTCCCTTTTTTATTTATAATTTAAAGAGCTTCTTTTGTTAACAAAGAAATATTTTTCACAGCACAGAAGGCCAGCAAGTCATTTATGTGAACCACCTTGTTTACTTTTGTTGGAAGATGGGGTACAAATTCTTATTGTTATTATAATTAACAATATAAAATAAGCACAAAAGTTCTCCTAGTCATACAACATCAGCCTATTCCAAAAACATTTTTCTGCCTGTATGTATTTGTAAACCATCCATGAGCCTGACTATGATTTCATGAATATAATATTAAAATTGTCTTAATATCATCTGAATGGATTGTTTTCTGTCATACTATAATCAATGCTGCAATCTTGGGCACACTTACTTGGGAGTAAGGATCAAACTATACCTTACGCTAATCACACATTGTGCCTGATAGTTTTATTTATGCTAGTGTCTCTGTGCATGGTCCCACTTTGGATTGGGAACAGTGTGCTCTGGGAAAGGAGGATTAAACCTCCAATGCACCCCATTTTCCCCCTGAAATTCTATCTCAGTGGAGTCTCCCCCCCCCCCTTTTTTAACACCAGGGTGGGAGTGGGGAACAATTTGGAGGGGGGCAATGGGGAGAAGTTTAATGCTGTCCTGCTAGAGCGTGCATAGTTACACTAGAATTAATAAATCTATTAGGTTCAGCTCTACACTATTATTGTAATGGGCGGGTTCACAGGATTGTAGAGTGATTAATAAACCACAGTGACTTGTTAACCACCCTGCACATGTTAGTTTCATGCCATCCAGATTTACATAATTACCCTTTTTGGCACGGCTTGTTGTGATGTCTGAACCAGCGAGGGTGGCTGACTGGGGTGCTTAACAAACCACCCAGCAACCCAACCGTTCACCGTCTCCAGGTTCAGATGTCTCAACAAGCCATGCCAGCAGGGGCAATTATGTAAGTCTGGCCAGCACACAACTGGCACATGCAGAGTGGTTAACAAGCCATCATGGATTATTAACCACCCTGTGATCGTGTGAACCAGATCAATGTGTAGTCTGGTTCTTAGTCTTAAGGCACAATCCTATGCATTGCACACTTAATCATTTGGGCTTACTTCTGAGTAGACACAGATATGATTTCTCTGCACATCTGTGTTTTTTATTCCTATTAGAGTTATTCCACAATTATTTCTATTTTGTTTAGCCCACCGACTATATTTGAAACATATGGACACTCTTATATTCTAGCAATACACAGCTTAGTGGGCACTAAGTTGTAATCCTCCTGTTGAACAGCCCAAGCAGGCTTTCCTGATGCCCACACGGTTATCTTTTTGGCTCCAGGCAAAGACAATTCTCTTCTCCCACACATTTTGGATTTTATTGTTGTGATTTAAATCTTCTGAGGCCTTTTAATCTTTATCCTATTACATATTGTTGTTTCTAACCTGCTTTATTGTGTGGGCCGACCAGAGAACTTTTTGTTATAGGGTGGCATATAAACATAAAAAATAAATTGTAACTCACATAATAAATAACTACAGTTGATATGTACTGAACCAGTAGTAAAATAGCTGTATCCTTCTTAAGATAAAGCGTGAGAGAAATAAAAGCCTTTTATTTTATTCTGAGAGATTTTATGCCTCTGAGAGATTTTGTGCTGCTGAGAGATTTTATTATATTTAGCGGTATATAATGCCACAAATGAATGAATGAATGAATAAATAAATAAATAAATAAGTCTTTCTAGCACCTCTTTACTGTAAGCCCAACCCCTCAGCTCTCCTGCCGTATGAGTGCCATATGGGCACTCATGTCCCCACATTTCTGTAATTTTTCCAGCTCAACCTGACCATTTTATATTTTTCAGGCAATTCTGGGTGCAATACCCTCTTGAGATCATTTAAAAATACACTGCCTTGTAAAAGTCAAATAAGGGAGCAATCCTATGGCCGCTAGTCAGTGGCTAGACTTGTTTTCTGGGAACTGACCTCCCGCAAGGCAGCGCGGAGAAGCCCCACAAGAGGAGCATGGAGTGGCCAAAATAGGGCATTCTGGGGCAGGGAGGGCGGAAATGCCTGTATGACACATCCAATGTGTCATACAGCAGCTTCCTCCCCTGCTCAGCCCTCCCATGGGCTGTCTAGCTGAAAATGCAGGGCAGGAGGAGTGCGGAGGGAATGATCCCCTCCATGCTTCTCTTGCCCAGCATTGGATAGGCAGTCGCCTCCAAGCTTGGAGGCGGCTGCCTATCTGCATAGGATTGTGCCCTAAATGTAGTAAAAATCAAATAAAGTCTAGTTGATTTCTGTCACGTGAATGCTAGTTAATAACATGCAGATTTTAGAGATGCTTTCAGAGAGAGAGAGAAAGAGAGAGAGAGAGAGAGAGAGAGAGAGAGAGAGAGAGAGAGAGTTAGTCATATTTGACTGCATGTCTCAGATATCATTTTGGATCTGTGCTGGGGCTGTATGCGTGACTCCCAATATAACACAAGCTTGTATATTGCAGACATATGGGGAGGTGTTCTTGCTGCTCAGCATTTTTGGAGAACCTTGCTTAAGGAACATTTCAGGTGCAGAGAAAGATCTCTCCTAATCTAAGGGGGCATCAATTTATGAAGGTAGAGGGTTTATTTTATTTTTAGTAATATTTAAACCTGCCCTGGGTGCCTGGATCAAGGTGGGTTCAAAGTTGCAGTGTTGATTATTAATAATATTTCTCTGCCTTCACAAACAGTTCTTCTTACGTTATGCTCTCTGAATTCTGCCCCCCTTCCCTTCCTTTTACATTTTCTCCTGCCTCATTTTCTTTTTTATATGTGGTCTCCTTCTGACTGATGCACTCGGATTTTGGAAAACTGTGCATTGGATCCAGATGTAGTCATACTGAAATCAATGTGCCTACTCTAAGTATTACTAAGTCTGGATCCAACCCCATCTAGCTAGATGTTTCTACAAAATATTTGCCTTCTCTTAACTGACAGCTGATGGAAATTTAATGGAAATTAAAGCATATGCTTTCTACCACTCTGATAATAATTTTCAACCAAGTCTTAAAGGGTATCATAGTATTATTGTCTTCTAGAGTATTGCAGCCTTTGTAAACATCATTGTGTTTACAAAGCCAAATAAACCTCCTACCTCCATCACACTGCCTGCCCACACTGCCTGCCTCAGGTTTCTTCACATGGAGCTTTTATCCTGCGATTGAGATTGCTCCTTCATGGACGTTTGTGGGCTGTTTACAAGATGCTGTGATCCTCCAAGGAATCTCCTGCACTAAATGCCCTTTGTTCCATTTTTAAATAGATTGCAGATAATGAGCTACCAAATTACCCCGTTGTGTTCCACTTCAGTTTCCTCCATGAAAAGAGGAAAAGCGGCAAGAAGAGGAGTGAGATCAATGGAAGATAATGGAAGACTCAGATACAGGGAGAAGGAAGGGGAAAGGGGAGGGGGGGAAAGGAAGCGGGTGAAAAAGGAAGTAGTTGTGATCCTGCATTTAAAAAGCCCTGTTTTAAATGCAGGATTTTAGGCTGGGGTAGAGATGCCCTCATACTAGATTAGGCAAGATCTTCCACTGCTCTTGAAGTGAGTGATGGTGGAAGGCATGCCGCATGGGTCTATTTCTCAAGACCACCAATGACCCTGGGCAGCTCACTGGTTCTATGCATTGGGTTGGATCCAGGTTTAGAACAGACCCATTGAAATCAATTTAAGTCCCATTGATTTTGGTGGGTCTACTAAGTCTAGATCTGACTAAGTCTGGATCTGACCCACTTACTATTGATCTAAATAATGAAATGGGCCTATGTAGTAGGAATACACGCCAAAGATACAAATTCTTTTATTAAAAAATAGGCAACTTTGATTTGTGATAGTAACACTGGTACGATGTTAATAACATTGGTACATAAGGTATGAAAATAACCACAACTTTTCTTCTTAAAATACAAACACACACACACACACACACACAGGGCTGGCCTTAGGGTTGGGTGAGCTGGGTGATTGCCCAGGGCACTGAGCTGAGGGGAGCGCCAAGCTGAGCTGAGGGGGGTGCAAGCTGAGTTGAGCTCGGTACCAAGCTGAGCTCAGTGGCTGTTTTTTTAATGTCTGTCTGCAGCGAGCTAGGGTGGCAAAAAGCAAGCATCTGTCACCTTTCTTTCAAGGTTCTACAGGTTCTTTGGGTACTAACTGCAGGAATGATCTTCCTTTAATTAACTTTAAAGTAAGTTTCTTTTTCAGTTTCTACTTCAAGGTAATTTGTGCTCGGTAAAAATCAGTGGACAATAGCTTTATCTTGAGGCAACGTTACTGAGCGCTTAGTGCTTCAAATACTGTAAACACTATAAGCACTATATAAATAATAATAAAATTAAGTTGTAAGCTGTAAGAGGTCAGCTGCTACAAAACAAAACAAAAATATTAGAAGTAAAACCTGTGATAGTTCTGCTGTGTTGCTTGCTCAGAATGTGGCTTTTTGAACTTTAGCTGGTACAAACTGTAGCACAGTGGCTGAAAGATAAAGGTTTTGAGCAATGTAGTTCTCTAGGGACATCACACCTGCACCAGACCCCATAAATCTTCTGGGTGGCCCTGCAAAACTGACTACCGGGGAGGGGGGCACCAAAGGTACTCCTCATCCAGGGCGTTATTTCTCTTAGGGCAGGCCCTGCACATACTGAAACATATGGAGCCCTTGCATGACATGCTGTAATACTGCTTGAATCCTAGCCACACCCAAAATATGGAACAGCAAAGGAAGCCTTGCACACTGTGGGGATAAGATAAGATACATTTCTGCTTCCCCTCTATTTCATGTTGGCTTTGACATCCAGCAGTATGAAGCAGCCTCAGTTTTACAGTCTTTTCTTTTCTTTCGTTTCTTTCTTTTTGTTTTTAAGAAGCAAGTATTTTATTTTAGAAATACAAGGTAACACAACCAAAACATCAAAACACAGCCTGTTTTACATTATGCACCATAGGTTCTATGCATATTGCAGGATCATTGTCCCTGAACATACATTGTTGAATACATTTCAAGCTGTATTACAGCTACAAAATGATCACTTTTCAATTACTAGCCTTGCTAGTTATTACACCCTTCCAGAAATAGGGCTGTGCACTCGGTTGGTGCTGCTCTGTAGATTGTGCATTAATATATTAATGAAGGGGAACCATGTTTCTATGAACAAGTCCTGCTTGATTATCCCTCTGATCAATCGGTTGAGTTGTGTTAGTTTTTCAGCAAGAGCCACCTCCCAGATTTTCAGAAACCATCCATTCACAGTGTATCCTATTTTCATTTTCCAGCATTGTGTTATAACCCTTCTGGCCACTGCCAGTAATTGTAAAACTGGGTCTTTATATAACAGCTGCTTTTGTGTGTCATTAAAAATACAGAGAAGGACTAATAATGGGGTGCCATGTTATTTGAGAAATATAATTTAATATGGCTTACGAAAATACTTGTATGTGTACATACAAGTACACATACTTGTGTACTTGTATGTACACATATACAAGTGTACATATGTGGCCCATATGGTGGGCCACATATGGAATAAAGTACCAGGTTATGTGCATGTACTAAGGATGGGCTAGCCTAGTGAGGCATTTAGAAGTTAGCTTATAAAATCACATAAACATGGAAAAGTATGTTGTTCTGATAGATTCTAAATTCTGAGCCACAGTTCACATTAATAAGTGTCAAAGTCAACATTTAGAAGGATGAATTTATTTTCACAGCAAACTGTTGTTGCTGTTTGTTTATTTTTTGTTCTTTTAAAACCTCACAATCGGGAATGTTG
Source organism: Heloderma suspectum (assembly GCF_057233095.1). Classification (NCBI taxonomy): domain Eukaryota; kingdom Metazoa; phylum Chordata; class Lepidosauria; order Squamata; family Helodermatidae; genus Heloderma; species Heloderma suspectum. The sequence continues at coordinate 132,319,897 of NC_139460.1, read as the reverse complement.
GAGTGGAAACTCCAATTGAACACAAGGGGGCGTGTTTCCACATTATCGGCTTCACCTGGCTTGCAACTTTGTTGCGATGCTTCCCCAGCCCCATCTTCTCCTTTTCCAGTTTCCACAGTTATTAAAGTCCCAGCTTATCATTGCTTTAGCCTGGGGCTCTATGCTGTTTCTTCTGAACTCTAATCAAATTATTTTCTTGATGGCTGGGTGGAGTCTGGGTGGAGTCTGATTACCTCATCCATGTTCCCGCCTCCTCTTCTTGCTGAGTCCCCCCTTCCTCTTCCTCTTCCTCTTCCGCTCCACTCCAGTTTCCTGCTCTGGCCGGTCTCCTCCCTGCCTTCTGGGCCCTTTTCCCCCCTCTTTAAAGTGAGTTTTAAAGCACAATTGCACTTTAATGGAGTGAAAAAGCAAAGGTGCAGTTGCATGTTAAGACACTGCAACCATTCCTGTAGCGTACCGCTCCAGTTACAACTTCTCCGCACCATTATAAGTCACTGACAGAAACATACTTCCAGGTGGGGTGGGGAGATTGGAAGAGAACGTCATCAGACTGGCAGGGGCTGCTGAACCAATCAGAGAGGCTCTCCTCTCCAGGCTCTACTCCCCTTAATGGCAATCTCAGGAACAAGCCTCATTGATCACAACGGGAGTTGCTTCTGAGTAAACTTCCCAGACGTATGCTCGATTCTGCCCATTTTTTTCTTTTCCCCCTAATTTGCATACCCTCCACGTTAGTATCTTGCTATGACTCTATCACCCTATCAATCAATCGCAAAATAGCAGTAACTCGCATTTGCGCTGTCTCGTGATAGCGCAATTGTGCAATAGCGCATTAGTGCAGGGGTGCCTGCTAACTCCTGTTGAAGTCAAGGAGGCTTGTTCTGGAAAATGCACTACTGTGCAATTGTGCTATCATGCGATAGCAAAAGTGTATGTTAGTGCTGTTTTGCGATTGAGTGATACATAGGAAGATACTGACATAGAGGGTATGCCTATTGATGGAAGACAACCTGAGATAAACCTGATTTTCAGGCTGTAGTGGGAGTACTTGCTTGGCCGCGATAGCAGGCTGATACGCACCAGTGTTCTAGGACTTATTTTCAATGATGTTTCAAAAGTTGGTCCCTTGGCATCCTGCTCCCAAATGTCAATGGAACTTCTGGAAAACAGGAAGGGGGAACGGGTTGGGTCACTGAGGTCATGGGCAGGTGAGCAACTCACCTACAAGGGCTGGGCTACACGTCCCATGGGCAGGACTATGATACCGAACCCAGTGCGGTTGTGGGAACAGGTCAGCAATGGAACCAAAGTAAGCTGGAAAAGTTGGACTATAATAAGGATGGACGAAAGTCCCTTACCTGGTTCCGCAGCTTGCTTCGTGGTGGGGGGGAGGCGCTTCGGTTCTCCCCCCGAAGTTCAGGCCGGGGGAGGGAGGCACCCCGCCTCACCCGGCCGAAATTCAGGCCGGGGGGGAGGCGCCCCATCCCTCGCTGCTGAAATTCAGGTTGGGGAGAAGCGCCCCATCTCCCCAGCCGTGAAATAAAAAAGTAAATGTTAAAAAAAAAACCCCACACACGTGATAGGCTACGTAATGATTTACGTAGCCTATCACGGCTAGATTTCCAAAGTCAGCCGTGATAGGCTACGTAAATCGTTACGTAGCCTATCACGGGTGACTTTGGGAAAAAAAAGCGCATACGCAAATGGCGGCGCCCATGGGTGCCGCCATTTGCGTTCCTTATTTGGGCTCGGGTAGTCTACGTAAAGATTTACGTAGACTACGGAGAAAAGAAGGGCAATGCAAATAGCAAATCTTTAGTAGATTTTAGTAAATCTTTACGTAGACTACCCGGGCCCAAATAAGGAATGCAAATGGCGGCGCCCATGGGCGCCGCCATTTGCGTACACGCTTTTCTTTTTTTTTCAAAGTCAGCCGTGATAGGCTACTTAACAATTTACGTAGCCTATCATGGCTGACTTTGGAAATCTAGCCGTGATGGGCTACGTAAATCGTTACGTAGCCTATCACGTGTGTGGGTTTTTTTTTTAACATTTACTTTGTAATGGCGGCGGTGGCAGCCAGTCGGAAGACCGGCCGCTGCCCCCGCCGAACCGCCGCCGAACCGCCGCTGGGACCCGCCGCCGAGAGGGACATTCGCAGGAGGTAAGTCCCATCCCGGGGTGGGGGGGTGGGGGGGCAGAGAATTTCACCACCAATTTCGGGGGCCTGAATGCGTTGGCATTCGACCTCCCTGAGATTCGTGGAGAAATTCTCCGCCATCCCTAGACTATAACCAGTCTCAGAAGAAGTGGATTTTCCATTATAAAATGCAGGGCTGGTGCTGAATGGCCACAATGTAATGGAAACACAGAGACCTCAGAGTTTACTTTGCTGCATATTTTACCTTTGTACTCTGCTCTTGTAAATAGAGCTACAAATGGCAAATGCTTTCTGAGTTCTAAACAAAACAGTCCCATTAACAGCACAATCCTATACATGTCTACTTAGAGGCAGGCCCTACAGAGTTCAATGGTGTTACTCCCAGGAAAACAAATATATAATTGCAGCCTCAGTCCGGCCATTTTCCTCGAAGAGCGCACAGAATACTCTAGGAGAGGCTGCCTTTAGTTGCTGAAATCTAGAAAGAAGGCTCAGCTTTAAAAATAAAAGGAATCGCCATTTGTCGGTTGGTTGGTTCTTGCAGTGAGGGGAGTACACTACCTTAGAAAATGCCCCATAATTTGTCTCAAGTGATTAGTTCAAATTGCTTTCTCCTTTTTGAATTTCCACGTTTGTTCCTGCCACATCTCTGGATAGCAGCATAAAAATAATGCCTGAAAATATTCAATAACATTCAACAAGCTGAAATAAACCCCTGCTTTAAAAACCCATCTGGACATAAGACATTAGCCCAGATGTGCAGACTCTAAAGTGCAGAGACCAAAGCTGGCCCTCCTGGGGTTTCAAGCTGGCCCTCTGGGGCTCACCAGAAGGCCACGCCTGGCCCCACCCCCTTTCCCCCAGCCACCAATCATTTGGTGGTTTCCCACCTTTTGTGTATCCCCCCCCACATTGTAAAAGGCTGAAATGTGTCTCCTAAGGCTTAGTGATTTGCAGTAAGAGCTTTAAGCTACAATAGGCTGGTATTTTGGCCCCGCACCTTTTGCCTTTGGCTCTGCCTACCACTGGAATGTGGCCCCAGAGAGCTTCTCCAAAATGGAATTTGGCCCTCGGGCTGAAAGAGGTTCTGCGCCCCACTTTAAAAACCCATCTGATCATATGGGCTTTAAAGGGGTGTTTAACCTCAGGTCCCTGGGCCAAATGCAGCCCACCTGGATCCCAAACCAGCCCTCCAAGGTTCCCCAGATGGCCACACTCCCTTCCTCCAGCTCCACCCCCTTTCCCCCAACCGCTGACCATTTGGTGGTTTCCCAGCGTTCACACTTTTTTTTTCCATTCTAAAAGCTTGAAATGCCTCTCCTAAGGATTAATTACTGGCAGGAGGAGCTTTAAACAAACATATGCTGGCATCTTTGGCATTTCTGGTATTTCTGGCCCCACCCACCACAGGAATGTGGCCCCCAAGAGCTTCTCCACATTTGAATTTGGCCCTCTGGCTGCAAGACACTCCACACCTCTGCAGTAGCCCATGTAAAAATATATCTCGGGAGATACTCGGAGCTGGCGTGCACCTACATGCGCAGCACTTGATAAAAGTGGCAGCAAGTGGCAACTTGCATGTGTGAATATGGTGTCACAGACAGAACTCCCCCCCCCCATAAATCTTATTAGTATATATTGTTGTTCAGTCGCTCAGTCGTGTCCGACTCGTCGTGACCCCATGGACCACAGCACGCCAGGCCTTCCTGTCCTGCGCTCTCTCCCGGAGTGTGCTCAAGTCCATATTCATGGCATCGGTGATGCTATCTAGCCATCTCATCCTCTGCCGTCCCCTTCTCCTTTTGCCTTCAATCTTTCCCAGCATCAGGGTCTTTTCCAGGGAGTTTTCTCTTCGCATTTGGTGGCTAAAATATTTGAGCTTCAGCTTCAGTATCTGTCCTTCCAGTGAGCACTCAGGGTTGATTTCCTTTAGGATGGACTGATTTGACCTCCTTGCAGTCCAGGGGACTCGTAAGAATCTTCTCCAGCACCAAAGTTCGAAAGCATCAATTCTTTGGCACTCAGCCTTCCTTATAGTCCACCTCTCACAGCCATATGTTGCTACTGGGAAAACCATAGCTTTGATTATACAAACCTTTGTCGGCAAGGTGAAGTCTCTGCTTCTTACTATGTGGTCTAGGTTTGCCATAGCTTTCCTCCCAAGGAGCAAGCGTCTTTTAATTTCATGGCTACTGTCACCGTCTGTGGTGATCTTGGAGCCCAAGAAAATAAAATCTGTCACTGCTTCTATTTCTTCCCCTTCTATATGCCAGGAAGTGATGGGGCCAGATGCCATGATCTTCGTTTTTTTAATGTTGAGTTTCAAACCAGCTTTTGCACTCTCCACTTTCACCCTCAACAAGAGGCTCTTTAGATCCTCTTCACTTTCTGCCATTAGGGTGGTACCATCTGTGTATCGGAGGTTGTTGATAATTCTCCCGGCAATCTTAATTCCAACCTGTGATTCATCCAACCCGGCGTTTCTCATGATGTACTCTGCATATAAGTTAAATAAGCAGGGCGACAACATGCAGCCTTGTCGTACTCCTTTCCCAATTTGGAACCAATCAGTTGTTCCATGTTTGGTTCTTACAGTTGCTTCTTGACCCTCGTACAGGTTTCTCAGGAGACAGGTAAAGTGGTCTGGTACCCCCATCTCTTTCAGAATTTGCCACAGTTTGTTGTGATCCACACAATCAAAGGCTTTAGCGTAGTCAATGAAGCAGAAATAGATGCTTTTCTGGAATTCTCTTGCTTTCTCCATGATCCAGCGAAAGTTGATGATTTGATCTCTAGTTCCTCTGCCTCTTCGAAACCCAGCTTGTACTTCTGGTAGTTCTCTGTTCGCATACTGATGAAGTCTAGCTTGTCGGATTTTGAGCATAACCTTGCTGGCATGTGAAATGAGCGCAATTGTACGGCAGTTTGAACACACTTTGGCATTGCCCTTCTTTGGAATTGGAATGTAAACTGACCTTTTCCAGTCTTGTGGCCACTGTTGAGTGTTCCAAATGTGTTGGCATATTGAGTGCAGCACTTTAACAGCATCATCTTTTAGGATTTTAAATAGCTCAGCTGGAAGACTGTCATCTCCGCTAGCTTTGTTGTTACTAATGCTTCCTAAGGTCCACTTGACTTCACTCTCGAGGATGTCCAGCTCCAGTTCAGTGACTGCACTATCATGACTATCAGGGACATTCAGATCTTTCCTGTATAGTTCTTCTGTGTATTCTTTCCACCTCTTCTTAATCTCATCTGCTTCTGTTAGGTCCCTGCCTTCTTTGTCCTTTATCATGCCCGTCTTTGCACAAAACGTTCCCTTGAGATCTCTGATTTTCTTGAAGAGATCTCTAGTCTTTCCCATTCTGTTGTTTTCCTCGATTTCTTTGCATTGATCATTTAAAAAGGCCTTCTTGTCTCTCCTTGCTATTGTCTGGAATTCTGCATTCAGTTGGATATATCTTCCCCTTTCTCCCTTGCTTTTCACTACCCTTCTTTCCTCAGCTACTTGTAAAGCCTCATCAGACAGCCACTTTGCTTTCTTGCATTTCTTTTTCTTTGGGATGGATTGAGTTGCTGCCTCCTGAACAATGTTACAGACCTCCATCCATAGTTCCTCAGGCACTCTCTCTATCAGGTCTAATCCCTGAAATCTATTCCTCACCTCCACTGTATATTCATAAGGGATATGATTTAGGTCATACCTGAATGGTTTAGTGGTTTTCCCTACGTTCTTCAATTTAAGCCGAAATTTTGCAACAAGAAGCTCATGATCTGAGCCACAGTCAGGTCCAGGTCTTGTTTTTACTGACTGTATAGAGCTTCTCCATCTTTGGCTGCAAAGGACATAATCAATCTGATTTCGATATTGACCATCTGGTGATATCCATGTGTACAGTCGCCTCTTGTGCTGTTGGAAAAGAGTGTTTGCTGTGATCAGTGTGTTCTCTTGGCAAAACTCTATTAGCCTTTGTCCTGTTTCATTTTGTACACCCAGGCCATGCTTGCCTGTTATCCCAGTGATTTCTTGACTTTCTACTTTAGCATTCCAATCCCCTATGATGAAGAGGACATCTTTTTTTGGTGTTAGTTCTAGAAGGTGTTGTCGGTCTTCATAGAACCGATCAACCTCAGTTTCTTCGGCCTCAGTGGTTGGGGCATAGACTTGAACTACTGTGATGCTGAATGGTTTGCCTTGGATTCGTACTGAGATCATTCTATCGTTTTTGAGATAGTACCCCAGTACTGCTTTTCCCACCCTTTTGTTGACTATGAGTGCTACTCCATTTCTTCTAAGGGATGCTTGCCCACAGTAGTAGATAGAATGGTCACCTGAATTAAATTCACCCATGCTTGTCCATTTTAGTTCCCTGATTCCCAAGATGTCGATGTTCAGTCTTGCCATCTCATGTTTGACCACCTCCAGCTTACCTTGATTCATTGATCTGACATTCCAGGTTCCTAAACAATATTGTTCTTTACAGCATTGGATTTTCTTTTCACCACCAGACACATCCACAGCTGTGTGTCCTTTCGGCTTTGGCCCAGCCGCTTCACTCTTTCTGGCGCTACTTGGAAATACCCTCTGCTCTTCCCCAGTAGTATATTGGACACCTTCCGACCTGAGGGGCTCATCTTCCGGAGTCATATCTTTTCGCCTTGTGATACATTCCATGGGGTTTTCTTGGCAAGAATACTGGAGTGGGTTGCCATTTCCTTCTCCAGTGGACCACATTTTGTCAGAACTCTCTGCCATGACCTGTCCATCTTGGGTGGCCCTGCACGGCATAGCTTATGGCTTCACTGAGTTACGCAAGCCCCTTCGCCACAACAAGGCAATGATCCATGAAGGGGATTAGTATATATAGATGATACAAATTTATCCAAATCTTTAAAACAACAAATATACAACTGGTTAAGCAAACAAACGAACACATAGCATATAAACACGTAGACCAAATATACTGAGAGAATAAAAATCCATTTCCAAAAAGAAAAAATCTTAAGGAACCACATGAAGATAAAGAGTCTTACTGTCCAGATCTTACAGAGCTGAGTAGACCTGTCCATGCGTTGCCCTGGGTCACTGGAAGAGACAGAACTTTCAGACCAGAGCAAACAAAACAGTTTGTTGCAGGCCCCACTTGTCCAATCAAAATGCTATGTTTAAGAAAACATTTTATTTGCTGCCTCATTGTTATGTGCTGGTCAGCTATGCTATAGCAAACGCTAACATTTCTTGCAATTTCACAAAATATCCACACACTCTGTTTTTGGTCTAATTATGTTCTAGCCAAAATGAAACTAAGCCCCATTGTTTTCAGGGAGTATAAACAAAAGCAATATGCCTTTTCGTCTCAAATCAACAGTACAGACAATTTCTATAAGGGCTTTTCTTTAGCTCATATACTAAATTATAATTACTCTTCAGTAACTAACATAACCCCTCGTTTTTCTTTCTTTCCTCTAGAGTGATGGTAAAAAAAGAATGTCATTAACATGAAGTCGTTCGTCAATGAGAAGTTGTGATCTCCTGTTTTTGGCACATTAGCAGATTCTTTTTTTCAAATTTTAGGGGGAAAAGAACAAGCTGTGTTACTATCAAAACTAATGGTGAGACCCACCTTTAAGAAACTATTGGAGGTTTTCTTCTCCCGCTATGAGGAGAATATTCTCCCCCATAGAATATTCTATGAAATTGGTTATTCCCATTTCTCCACCCATGAATAGGTTGAAGAATTTGGTGGGGCAGAGAAGGGGGGTTGCTCAGCTTCGGTTTATTTCATTGCTGCTTCACTCTACTCCGATGCCACTATTGTCTTCTTTGCTGCTAGGATTAGGTGGAGCTTGTATCTGGTAGCTGTTGCTTTCTGGTGTATATCTGGTAGGGATGTACTTATTATGTAGACTCTGCTCCGTCTGTATTTCGTGCATTGTTAGGTGCCTTTGTTCTGTTGTCCACTCACAGACAGATTCAATTTTTTTTCGTTGTGTGGAAAAATAAGCAAATAATTCTATAAGAGGGTTCACAACAATTTAGATAATTTACCTTAGTACATAACATTTAACACATTGTCCTCCATTCCATTCAACCCCCCCGCCCCATATATTTACCAATCTCAGCAGAAACTTGCATTTTTTCCTGCAAATAAATATGCATAAATTTCGTGAAAGTAAAAAAAAAAAATGATCCAAAAGTCCACAGACTCTGCACAGCCTGAGGAGGTCATAAGAACCTAAGAACATAAGAAGAGCCCTGCTGGATCAGAGCAAGGGTCCATCTAGTCCAGCATTCTGTTCACACAGTGGCCAATGAGCTGTCAGCCAGGAACCCACAAGCAGGGCATGAGCGCACCAGCACCCTCCCACCCATGTTCCCCAGCAACTGGTGTACTTTGTCCAATATGGTGAAACTGGCTCATTGCCTCTGGTTCTGGAGTTAGTATATAGCCATCAAGACTAATAGCCATCGATACCCTTTTCCTTCAGGAATTTGTCAAACCCCCTTTTAAAGCCATCCACATTGGTGGCCATCACTACATCCTGTGGGAGCGAATTCCATATAACTATGTGCTGTGTGAAGAAGTCCTTCATTTTATCTGTCCTGAATCTCCCCCCAATCAGCTTCATGGGATGCCCCCGGGTTCTAGTATTTTGAGAAAAATGTCTCCCTATCCACATTCTCCACACCATGCATAGAATGTGGATAGTGAGACATGTGGACTGGGAGATAGGTCAGTCTGCAGCGGATTCCACAGGTCAGATTCTTAAAAATCTGAGCTCATTTTAATCTGTCTCACATTCTTCCAGCACCCCTAATATCTGGTGCCATTTTCCAGACCAGAATGAGAGTGGTATATTGACGCTTCCAAGGCATGAAATGTCTTGGCCCAAGACATTTTGCTGCCTGAGGCAAAGGACAAGATGGTGCCTCTCTCTCCCATTCCATGTACAGAAGCCAACTGAATTGGCAAATGAATCTGACTTGAACATTAGCAACAGGATAATGCTGAAGCAGTAGCCTAGAGCAATGAGGCTTGTTCAGAGGGCATAAGCCTGGTCAGATGTCACAAGCATCTCTATACCTCATCACTGCTTCCTCACTCCCAGCATCATCTACTGCCTGAGGCGGCTGCCTCATCCTGCTTCACTGTAGGGCCAGCCTTGTTTTTTCCTTTTTTTCATTTTTACGGCCCCTTCACTGCTAATGGCTTCGAGATGGCATTCTTCCTCGTCAGGAAGCTTATCTCCTGTATGTCATGCTGTGGTTTTGACTCTCTTTTGCTCTCTGCTGATCCTTTTAAAGTACTTCCAAGTCTGATGCACACACACTGCCTCCATGCATCTAAGCTATGTTTCAAAGTGTGTGCATTTATGGTGCCCTCATATGCAGATCAGCATCCAAGTATTCATTTTCATGCCTGCCTGTATTAATTTCCTAACATTTGGTGGGCCTGTTGACATTAGGCAAAGTATTTGTTTCACGATTTATTGGACTTGCCAGGCTAATCATGTTTTATTTATTTATTTATTTATTTATAAAAACACTTTATGGAGTGTGGTATTTTCATGACAAAAATTACATTTCTTTACTACAAAACATTTCTATTACCTTAGAAGGAAAGAGCAGAGACTAAGAAATAGATGAGTTACTAGACATGCGAGAGATTCAAATTCCCTTTCAGAGAATTCAGATGCTATTTAAAAGAAGGGACAATTCTAATAAAAATAACAGACGTCTATAGCATGTTAATTTCCCCCTTATCCTTCTATCTGGCTATTTTGTATGTTTTGCCCAGTACTACAGATGTTTACTCAGCAAGTCCTATTGGTTCAATTGCACTTTCTTCCAAATATTTATCTATTACCTCTATATCCTAAGTGCTCAATGTGGTGCACATGGCCTTCTCTCCTTTTTTATCTTCACAACAACCCTATAAGGTAGGTTCAGCTGAGAGATAGTGACTGGCCCAAGGCCACCTAGTGAGCTTCACAGGTGAGTGGAGATTTGGACCTGGGTCTCCCAACTCCTCATCTCATCCTCTAACCATGACACAACACTGGTTCCAGAAGCATACATAAGTTCACAATATACGTTGTTGCTTTTAATCAATCTTTTATTCAAGATGGCATTGTGTACAAGCAGCTTTGTTTCAGGAATCTGTTTGCTGTCTTTCTACAAATAGGTGGATAACAAGGAATAAAGCATAACAAATAACCATAGAATATAACAGAGATGGGGAACGTGTGGTCCTGCGGATATCGTTGGACCAACTCCTATCACCCCTCACAGGGGTGGCTCTAGACTAGCTGCCAGCAACTGGTGCCCTAGGCGAACCATGCAATTGGTGCCCCGATCCCCAAACCTCAAGGGCAGATCTAGGCTGAGGGTTTTTTTTAAACTGGGAAACATTTGGCCCTATTTTCCATTTAATGAAGAGGCACACACACACACACCCAGCATCTTCTGAAGCAGAAATATCATTTAGAATAAGACACACCCCAAACTGTGTTTTTTACTAAGCACTGTATCAGCACAGAGGGTCTGCTAAAAACAACAAAGAAGACAAGCACAGGCCTGGAAGAAGGGTCTCTGGAAGAAGGGTCCCAGCTGAATCCTGGGGGAGACATGGTCAACAAGGCGCCACCAGCCCCTAGGCTCAGCCCTCTGAGGGCAAAGGAAGCGGCTGCTTGGGGGGGGGGGTCACTCCCTGCCTCCAGCTGGGAACAGCAGCAAAGCAGGAGGAGATCCCACACTGTATGAGGGAGGACCAGGTCGCAAGCCTAGCAGGCGGCCGGCCTGACTTAGCCCCATCATTCCCAGTCGGTCCCTCGCTCACCTCCACAGCCTCAGTCATATTCCCTCTGTACATGCACGGGACTTGAAATAACATCTTCGTTATTTTATTTGTATTTTCAAAAATTTGTATTTTCCCCCCTTAGATTTGGCACCCCGCTTAACTTGGTGCCCTAGACAACCATCTAGTTGGCCTACATGGATGGGCCACCCCTGATCCCTCACCATTGGCTATGCTGGCTAAGGCTGATGGGAGTTGTAGTCTAACCACATCGGGGACACACACACACATTCCCCACCCCTGCAATATAGTATAACAAGAATTATAACCCAACTGAAATATATCAACTAAAAGAGCATTGTAATACCGGAGCCAAAGCACAACAAAACAAAATAACATTATACACTCAAAGCCCATTGAAACAGGATAGTCTTTGCCTGACACATAAAGGATAATAAGGAACATGGCTGGTGCATCTGTCTGGAGGGAGGGGGGCTCCACAGAGGGGATGCACCCAGAGAAAAGACCCTCCCCCTGGAAGCCATCCACCTAACGTCTGCAGGTCGGAGTAACTGAAGAAGGGTCACTGATGAAGATCTCCATTACCAGGCAATCTTTGTAAAGAAGCAAATTGCCTTTGGTACCTTTGTCCAAAGCCGCTTCATTTTCAGCTCATGACAGTCCTTTTTCAGTATTGTCCCCCAACCGGTGTTCAAAATGTTGCCACTTTTGTTGTCGTTGATGTTGGACTAACTAATTCTGTCAATATTTCTGCGCAGAGACAGCTTTCTGCCAATGCATCTGACGTTCATATGCTGTTCATTTGATCTGGTGTAATGCTGTTTTTACAGTCCTGAAAATTAATAAAAGGAGATAATTGGAGATGGAAAGGTGGGCCAGGGAATGGTTCACAAATATGCACAGAGCCAGTACTGAGACAAATAGCAGAGGGTCAACGTAACTGGGCTGGTCCTGAAGCAAGCTACTAGACCACCCATTGTACCCGTTAGGATGGCATTCTGTGACATCACAGCAGTGCAGGAATGACCAAAAGGGGATTTCAGGGATAGGCAACAGGTGACCATACATTTTTAGCTATAATATCTTCAGATAATTAAATATTTTGTGTAAATGTTGATAAGTCTGTAAATAATCTTAGACTTAAGTGCCATGAAAACAGCATTTAAAAAGAGGAAATTACAGCACGGGTCCCCCCGCCCCCACATCACACTTCTTTAGGGATGTTTTTGGTCATAAAATAATATAAAATCTGTTCTCTACAAATAGCATGGCTGGATTTCAAAAACACATTCCATCTGGTTACTGAAACAGAAGTATTTTTATTTATATACGTAATTCAATTAATCTTTGATGGGGGAAAATATTGAGTTAGATGCATGTAAACATACTGGTTAGGCAGTACATCTTCATTTCTTCCACTTCAGTGAATGGAACTGTGGAGAACAGAGTATAAAAATTGCACCAGAGAGCTTTATTCTCTTTTTATTGCCTGTCAGATTATTGCTGTGACACCGATAGTTGGTAGTGAAACATTGTGATCCATTGCTAGCAATGAAACACAGAGTGTAAGTTTTGTATTGAGTTTAGGTAATGTAGCATAAAACGTTGCATGAAAACACTAATTTTCTCAATATATATTAGTAGACACCATGTTTACCAAAGAGAAGGGAAGATGTTTTTAAACATAGTTTGTTCCTATGAAGGGTTGGCTAGGCTTTACTTATCCATTCCGTTGTTCACATTGCAACGGCCTGTGTGTTGCTACAATACAGAACGGGGCTCTCTGCACAGTCCTGCCCCTGGTATAAACCTACGGTGTTTGTTGTGTGTAACAGTGCTCCACATTTTTTATGCTGGGGATGCACTCTAGACATTTTGCTTGCTAAATAATAAGCAAAGTTTATGTAAAAAGCTCTGTAAGAGTGTATATTAGGTCAGATCACTTACGGTTCTGTCTACCAATGACCAAGGAAACTTTGAGACCTTTATACCTTTATACTAAAGCTGGGGGTAAACAGCAGTGTGACAGAGCACATGATTTGCATGGAGCAGGTCCCAGGTTCAATCCCCAGCATCTCCAGATAGGGCTAGGAAAGAATCCTGCCTGAAACCCTGGAGAGCTGCTGCCAGTCTGTGTCGACAATACTGGGCTAGATGGACCCAGGGTCTGACTCAGTAGAAAGCAGCTTCCTATGTTCCTATGTACTTGCAGAACACTTGGAGATTCTTTTCTTTTCTTTTTGCCTCGCCAAGGCAGAGAGCCAGACCTGAGGCCAGAAGGGCTGTCTTCCGAGCTTGCAGTGCAATGGAGTGTGGAAAGCTGACTGTGGCAGCTGGCTTCCGCCTTTCATTCTTGCTGTGCAGTCTTCAAAAAAGTGCTCTGGCAAGTCCTGAAGAACAGTTCAAAGGTAGGAGGGGTGTGGCTTCAAAAGGGGTGTGTCAACCAGGGAAGGCTTCACAGCCATGTTAGGCCCACAGGGCAGATATTCTGCACCCATGTTTTATAGGAGAAGCAAAGTGACTAGCAAGACTAAAATATTCATTGTTTCCTAGACCTGGCATCCATTTGCAATTTTAGATCATGTTATTTTCTGAGACCAATGAATGTATAGTGCCAGTGGGTTAGAGTCAAAGGGTGCTTCCAGATGGTGGCCTCCTAGTGCTGCCAATCAAATGGCATGGTGCACCTATTCGGTCTTTCCCGCCTTAACAGATTTTTTTCTGGTAAGAAAAAATGAATGATGGAAGAAGCAGTGGAAAAACACAGGAGGGTTATAACCCCCATAAATCTGGATCCCCATAAACCAAATCTGTGTTTGAGGCAGGTCAATCGCAGGATGAAAGCCTCGCCTGGAAGCATGCAAAGTGGTTTTGGATGTTACCTCAGGCACAACACCACCCAGATCTACACAGTTCTGGAACTCCCTCAGAATTCTGGTTGTGGCACTGCAGCGATCATGCCTGAAGGCTCCCAGTGTCAACAGAAGCACACAGAGCCTTCCTGGATGATCAGTCCTAAAGTGTATTCGGGGAGAAGAGAGTACATGTGGCAAATGGCTCCCTTTAGGATACACTGGGCCTAGACAGTTTAGGGGTTTAACAGTCAAAACCAGTTCTCCAAAGCTAACTGGCAGCTAGAGAACTCTTCAGCAGCATAAGTGTAATGTGGCTTGTCCCAGCGAAAAAAAATTGGCCAGCCGCAGTTTCTGAGGAGCATTCAAGGATAGCCTCTTATGCCATTGGGTATCAAGGCATGTATGATCCTGGCCTGATGTTACAAGGAACTAGGGATGTGCATTGGATTCTGCTAAACCCCAAAGTCTCAGCCAAACTGAGGCCCTTTGAACTATTTCTGGTGCTTCCTGAGGTGAAGCGGGCTTCCCTCTGAAGCGCAGAGAACCAAAGCTGGACTCTGCAAAAGGCTTCATTCGCAATGTGGCTTTGGAAAGGCAGTCAGCGTGTCTCCCAAAATATCTTCTTTCATTTCTCTAAATGCTGATGAGCAGGGAGGGGGACTGATAGGGCCACCTTCTAACCATTTTACCAGGGGCTTTCCAATCACTGTGCTTTGGGGGAGGGCAAGGATGGGGCTGTGAGATGGCCATTCTCCCAATGCCACCAGGCTTCACCATGAAAAAGCGTTACTCTGGCTGTCAGTCATCATCAGCCCCTAGCCCCTGCACTTGTGCTCCTGAAACATGGCAGGTTTCTTGCCTGGAGACTCCTCAATGTGCACTTTTCATACCAATTGTCCAAAAAACCACACAGGGAGGGGGAAGGGGGGGAGCGAATCACTCTGGGCCAGAGTCAAAGAGGCCCTCACAACTACTCCAGGCCCTGTTTGTAATTCTTGAGAAAGGCCTCCCCCACCCCGAAAGAACCACTCCTTTTTGCGCTTTGTAGACCTGACAAAAAAATTGTGTCAAGCATGGGACCTCTATAGGAACCCAGGTTGGAGAATATTAGTTTAAGAGAAGCCCATTCAAAAGAAAAAGAAACAATTGGGCATTAATTCTTGTTCAGTTATTGTTGGATGCAAATGGAAGGGAAACACCATGTTTATTATTTTTAAATTAGCATGAATTGCCCACATAGCCTCAATGCAGTTAATGGAACACCCTTTCATACCTTGAAAGCTGGATACCCTTTTAAATTCTATATGGGTCCAGTCCTCTATCCATTTCACTTGTTAAGGAGGACTTCCTGCCAGAGCGTGCTCTACAACGTTTGGACTGAACAGGTAAACAAATGCTTTAAACTGTTGTAATTTGCTGTATGGTGTATTTTAATAGTGTTTTGAATTTGCTGTTTTAATAATATTGTTTCAGATTTTATGTTATATACTTTTGTATGTGGTAAGCTGCCTTGAGGCTCCGTCTGGTAGAAAGATGGCCTAGAAATGGAAATAAATAGATGAGGCTGACCTGCATTTGATGAGTTGAGTCTCCCTGCTTAGATATGCCTATTTTCATATTTCCTTGTAACATAAATGCTCATAGTTTTATCAGCTTGCAGTTTGGTGCATCCTACTATTGTTACTAGGTTAGCCCGTATTACCTAAGCAACATGCTTAATTAATGTAATTTTTAGAGCAGCAATTTGCCTTCCTGGGTTCTTTTAAGCATCACACAGGGCATTTGTTCAAAGTTTTTGACTGCCACCGCCACCGTCATTTCAAAGTCATTTTAAAGGCATGGGAATGAGCCAGGCCTTTTATCTTACACTAATAAATATCTACTCATATAAAAAATGAGCATGGATCAACCTAGGTCTGTAGCTGGTAGCTCCTTCATGTGCTCTAACACCTGGCAAAATTATTCATTAATTCAACAAGCCCATTTAAAAAGAGTAGTTCAAAGGCCCAGTGAATTGTAGAAGAAGGTGTTCCAAACTGAAGAGCCCTTCAGCTGCTGCAGTGGCAGAGTTTACACAGAGCACCATTTCCTGTAAGATGAAGGGGGTTGCAGAGTGATATATCAGAAGGGGTTTCTGCCTCACAGACTTCTTCCACCCAGGATGTGACAAGATCAATGGTTTGACACTGATTAGGAATCCATTCACTTAAGGCTCAGAAAGAAGTCTTCGATACAAAGGTCTTCTTGCTTCCTTTTGAAAGTAGTTGATCATAAGGAGTGGGGGAGATTGGGAAGAAAACCAGGCTAAAGACACTGGTCCTGGTCCAGCGCCACATGGAATGCAACAACTGGTGGTCCCAGATGGCAGTGTCCTTCCAGATGTGCCTCTGCATTGCCTATGTTCGGGCTTCCACATGCAGATCACCCAAGCTGGATTAGAGTAGCCTTTCCCAACTTGAGCCCTCCAGATGTTTTGGACTACAATTCCCAGAATTCCAGACTGTTAGCCATGCTGGGTGGGGCTGATGGGAGTTGAAGGCCAAAACAACTGGAGGCTACCAGGTTGGGGAAGGGTGGATTACAGCAACTAAGAATAGCATTCAACCTCATAGAGTGATATATAGCTTCCTTTCTGGGGTGGGTTTCATATGGTCTCCATATTGCCTTTTGGGCATAACCCAAGGTGCTGGTTTTGACCCAGAAAGCTTTGAATGGCTTTGAGGCTACAAGCCACTGGAATGATCATCCCTCCTTTGTACCATCATGAGGAGTAGCAGCAACTGAGAATGCCAAGTTCAGACACTAAGGGCACACCTACCCCAACCTAGTGCTCTCCAGATATATTGGACTGCAACTCTCAGAATTCCTGACTGTTAGCCACACTGGCTGGGAATGCTGGGAGTTGCAGTCCAATATATCTGGAGGGTACCAGGTGAGGCAAGGCTGCCTTGGAGATCCACCCAAAGCCTATAACAATTCATGTAGGCCCAGGGGCTTGGCAACACACCATACTGTTTGTGAACTTCTTTTTTGTGCTTGCTGAAACTGAGCTAAGGTCTCCCTGCTCAGAAAGTCAACTCTGTATCTTAAGTATTTTGCAGACTACGTGTCTCCAGATATGGAGCCCAGTATACATTGTGGTGCACACACAGAGCTTGTTCTAGTTCTTGCTGGCTACCCCATTCACTTTAACAGAGGAGATGACTTTGCTTGCACAGACCTACCTCTTCCATTTCACAGGAAGCTTTTGTGGGTGGGGAGTTGTGTGGGCATGCGGAGGCCCCTGAGCCTGCAGTGAGCAAGAGTGCCTGTTTGGAGGAGGTGAGGTGGATGTGACAGACCTGCAGCCAACCTGCACTTGCCCTTCCCCAAAGCTTTTACTAGCAAGAGCAGACAGCAAAGGGATTTGCAGAGAAAAAATGCAAGCAAGCAGCCAATAAAGGCAAACATCTTCTCAATTCAATTCCATGTTTTTGATTTGTGGGTCTGACCTTGGGGAGGGATTTAACTGCACCTTGGTGAAATCTGCAAATAACACTAAGTTGGATGACCTCATGACGCATGAGCTGGCTTAATAGAAATGGAATGGAGGACAAAGGATAAGCACATTTCATATCAGCTGGAAACCCTTCAGCACATCTGACAGAGGAGGAAATATCTGGAAATCCTGGTGAACCGCAATACTGTTATGAACCACTAGCTCAACCAGATGTGTTGTACTATAGTTCCCAGCATCCCCATCCAGCATGCTGGGAATTGTAGTCCAACACATTTGGAGGGTGCCAGGTTGGGGAAGGCTGATCTATGCTCACTTTCCAGGAGAGAGGGGGGTGGGTGAGGGTCACATCAGGCACCTGTTCCAGCTGGATTCCCCCACCTCATAGAATCATAGAATAGTAGGGTTGGAAGGGGCCTACAAGGCCATCAAGTCCAACCCCCTGCTTAATGCAGGAATCCAAGTCAGAGCATCCCTGACAGATGGCTGTCCAGCCTCGTCTTGAATGCCTCCAGTGTGGGGCCCACTACCCACCTACCACAGGCTGTCCTGTGGAAAGGAGCTGCTTGACTTTTCATATGTTAGTATTATCGATTGTGATTTTAGTAATCTATTTTGACATTACTTGTTCGCTGCCTTGGAGAGATTTGTATCCTGGAAGGCAGAATATGGTTCACTGTAATGAAGAAATTTCCCTGGAGGACCAAGCCACTTTCTGCTGGAGGAGACAAGGGAGGAGGAAGAGACCCCATTCTGTGTCTTGTTTGTTAGGCAGGGGAGGAGACTGTTCAGAAGCAAATGGAAGGGCTGGCGAGGAGCACTTCGTGTTCTTCTTTTCCCAAGAAAGAGTTTGATGTGCCGGAAATGCTCCCAGAGAGAGAAGTGTGGCTTCATGTGTGAATGGGTGGAGTGAGTTTCTTTTCACATTCTGTGTAGACACAGCAGGAAGCCAGCACAGCAGTTGGTGAGTTCAGCAACTTGAGTCGGGTCAATATCATGTGCTCACTTAGGGCAAACGATAAGCAAAGATTTTGCAGACAAAATCAACATTTCCTGCTTTTTAAAAGGGCGGGTGGCATCTTGTCCCACTCCCTAGCCCAATCCCAATGTGCCTTCTGATGTGCAGATCGGCTGCCCCCTTCATTCCACAGAGGGAACGGGGCTTAATTTGTGCCATGGCACAAATCTGGCACCCATTTCTAATGCCCGAGCATAACGCTGGAGCATACGAAGGCAGGTCCCTGAGCAGGTGCAAAGTGCTTTTCTTGCACCACTCCATAAGAGCGCTGCTGGATCAGACCAAAGGCCTGTGTAGTACAGGCGTGTTTTCGGACTGATGGCTCCTCCTAGTGCTACCAGTCAAAAGACACTGTGTGCAGCCATTCCATCTTTTACTCTTCAACTGATATTAAGGAAACAAAAAAGGGATAGAAGAAGCTATAGAGAAAACACAGGACGGTTCCAAGTGGAAGACGCCACCATCTGGACTCCTCACAACTTTCTGTGAATAAGGCAGGATGACTGCATGATAAAAGCCTCATCTGGAAACACCCACAGAGTCCTGTTTCCACAGTGGCCAACCATATGTCTGGGATGCCCACAAGGCAGACATGAGGGCAATAACCCTCTCTTGTTGTTGTTCCCTAGCAACTAGTATTCATAGATATGCTCTGCCTCAGATCCTGGAGATAGTATGTAGCCATCATGACCAATAGCCATTGATAGTCTTATCGTCTATGAATTTGTCTAATCCCCCTTTGAAGCCATCTTAGTGGCTGCCACCACATCTTGATGAAGTGAATTTCATCATTTAACTTTGTACTGAGTGCACTGTCCTTTTGTCTGAGCAGATCTTCCATGATTCCACTTCATTTGATGACCTCAGGTTCTAGTATTACGAGAGGGAGGGAAAAGACTTCTCTTTATTGACTTCATCCACACTCTGTATAATTTTTGAATGTGTATGTCACCGCCCTTCACCTTTCTTTTTCTTTTTCTTTTTTAAAAGCCCCAAATGCTGTAACCTTTCTTCATAGGGGAGTTGCTCCAGCCCCATGATCATTTTGCTTGTCCTTTTTCTGCAACTTTTCCCATTCTACAGTGTCCTTTTTGAGGTGCAGCAACCAGAACTGTACACAGCATTCCAGGTGAGGTCACACTAGGGATGTACAAACCCCTCAATGCCTTGTCCTGGGGAAGGGGTCTGTCGTGGGGAAATCTGGCCCTCTTGGAGCTTAGCGTATTAGCCCAGAGCCCCTGCACATCATCCATGTTTTTTGCAGCTTTTTTCTTTCTTCATACAGGACAAGCTACACCAATTCCAGCCACAATTTATGTATAACTAAGCACTTTACAGCTGCAACTGATGTAAAATATGCTAATTACAGCTGATATTTGCCCAAGATACACCAATTGCAGGTGCAATTGATGTATCTTACCCAGTTTAAAGAACAAAAAACTGAGAAAAATCTGTGCAAGTAGAGAGAATCAGCCCACTGCAGACTCTACAGGTTGAGTTCCCAGGAATCCCACCTCATTTAAGTCTGCAGCAGATTTCTCCAGCATCCCTAACCCTAAGTCACATTGACAGTTTTATTTTCACTCCCTTTCCTAATGATCCCTAGCATGGAATTTGACTTTTTACAGCAGCTGCACACTGGGCTCACATTTTCATTGAGGTATCCACCATGATCCCAACAGTTTGCATTCCTGGTCAGTCACTACCAACTCAGACCCCATTAGTGAACACGTGAGGTTAGGATTTTTGTCCAATTGTCCATTCCCCCAATTTGGAGGGATCCTCTTGGAGCTTTTCACTGTCCCTTTTTCTTTTAACCACCCTAAATAATTTGGTGTCATCAGCACACTTGGCCACCTCACTACTCACCCTTATCTTCAGATTATTTATGAACAAGTTAAAAAGCACTGGTCCCAATGCAGATCCTTGAGAGAACCCAGTGTTTACATCTCTCCATTATGAGAACTGTCCATTTATTCCTACTTTCTGCAACCTGTTCTTTAACCAGAAGACCTCACCTCTTCTCCCATGACTGCTAAGTTTGCTCAGGAGTCCTTGGTGAGGGACTTTGTCAAAAGCGTTTTGAAAGCTCAAGTAAACAATGCAAATTCAAAGTAATCTAACAGAGTGCCCCATCCACACGCTTGTTGTCAGCACTCTCAAAGAACTCTTAAAAAGTTAGTAGACAGGACTTACATTTGCAGAAGCCATGCAGACTTTTCTTCAGCAAGACTTGTGCTTCTATATGCTTGATGATTTTATCTTTAATAATGCTTTCCACCTAGAACAGATGGCAAGCTAATTTGTCTGTAATTTCCAGGATCTCTGTTGGATCCCTTTTAAAACTGGTATTACATTGGCCACCTTCTAGTCTGCTAGTGCAGAAGTCAATCTTAGGGACATGTTTCATATATGTATTAGAAGATCAGAATTTCACATTTGAGTTCTCTAAGAGCTCTCAAATTGGTGATTTATTTGTTTTCAGTTTGTTGATAAGGTATAGAACTTCATCTCATCATTGCTATTTGCCTCAGTTCCTCAGACTCCCTTCCTGAAAATATCATTTCAGGCACAGGTATGTGACCTTAATACTCCTTTATCCCCTTCTCAGCCAGCAGTCTTGGCTTACAACTTAGAATTGGCTTCCAGGACCACATACAGTCAGGGCCAGAAATATTGGAACAAGGATAACTGGTTTGGCAGTTGGCCTCTGTACACTACCACATTGACATTGAAAGGAAACACACCCAGATGGGAGCGAAGTCAGGACTTCCAGCTGTAATTCAAGGGGTTTGACAAAACTGAGGCACTAACCATTCAGGAAGTACAGCCAGTGGCATACACACACACCCATTGTTGATGGCTCATAAGTAGTGGAACAAACCAACATCATTTCAAACTTAAGGATCGCCTTTAATACCTGGATGAAAATCCTTTGCACTCAATGACTGCCTGAAGTCTGGAACCCATGGACATGACCAAATGCTGAGTTTCTTCCCTCGAGATGCTTTGCCAGGCCTTTTCTGCAGCTGCCTTCAGCTGCTGCTTGTTTGTGGGTCTTTCTGCCTTCAGTCTTGTCTTCAGTAAGTGAAAAGCATGCTCTCTTGGGTTGAGATCAGGTGACTGACTTGGCCATTGAAGAAAATCCCACTTCTTTGCCTTGAGAAACTCTTGGGTAGCTTTTGCTGTATGTTTTGGTCATTATCCATCTGCAATAAGAAGCAGCATCCTATCAGTTTGGCAGCATTCGGCTGAATCTGAGCAGAAAGTATAGCCCTATACACTTCAGAATTCATCCTGCTGCTTTTATCAGCATTCAGGTCATCAATAAACACCAGTGACCCGGTTCCATTGGCAGCTATAGATGCCCATGTCATAACACTGCCTCCACCAAGTTTGACAGATGATGTGGTATGCTTTGGATCATAAGCTGTCCCTTTTCTTCTCCATACTTTTCTCTTCCCATCATTCTGGTACAAGTTAATCTTGGTTTCATCAGTCCAAAGAATCTTATTCCAGAAGTGAGCAGACTTTTTTAGGTGTTTGCTGGCAAAGGCTAATCTGGCCTTTCAGTTCTTGAGCGTTACCAGTGGTTTGCACCTTGTTGTGAAGCCTCTGTATTTACATCCATAAAGCCGTCTCTTGACTATAGATGTTGACAATGACATGCCTACCTCCTCAAGAGCGTTCTTGTCCTGGCTAGATGTTGTGAAAGGGTTCCTCTTCACCATGAGCAGAATTCTGCGGTCATCCACTTTAGTTGTCTTCCATGGTCTTCCAGGCCTTTTGCTGTTGCTGAGCTTGCCAGTTAATTCTTTCTTTTTCAGGATGTTCCAGACTGTTGTATTGGCCACTCCCACTGTTTTTGCTATCTCTCTGATGGGTTTATTTTGTTTCCTCAGCCTAATGATGGCCTCCTTCACTCGCATGGACACCTCTTTGGACCTCATGTTGAGAGTTCCAGTGAACAGCTGCCAAATGCAAATGTAACACTCAGAACCACCTCCAGGCCTTTTATCTGCTTGATTGGTCATGGGGTACCCAGGAAAGAGGCCACACCTGGCCATGCAGCTGCTTGTCAGCCATTTGTTCCATTACTTTTGAGCCACCAACGATGTGTGTGTGTGTATGCCACTGGCTGTACTTCCTGAATGGTTAGTGCCTCACTTTTGTCTTCCTTGAATTACAGCTGAAAGTCCTGACTTCGCTCCCATCTGGGTGTATTTCCTTTCACCTTCAATGTGGTGGTGTACAGAGGCCAACTGCCAAACCAGTTATCCTTGTTCCAATATTTCTGGCCCTGACTGTAATTACAATTACCCATATCACAGGTGCTGGCATGCACCATGAGTGCTGACTCCATCCCAGCACTCTCTACCAGGCTATCTACATAATGTGTGACATCCACAACCTTCACACCAGGCAGACAAGTTACCAGGAATTTTACATGCCCACCTGTCACAGCTTTCTATGTCTATAATGTCCAAGCTGCTCACTACCATGAGCCCCCCTGGAGGCATATCCTCAGCATGAAATAATGTCTGTTTATCCCCAAAAGGGATGAGTCCCTTCTAAGGGATCATTTCCCTCTTTTTCAAGACTCTCATCCCTCAAGACTCCTTCCCAAAGACTCTCATTCTCACTCTGGTAGTGGGATGCCACAATCACATCCCCAATCACATCCTATTTGCCAATCTCTTGCCTATCTTAGCTTCTCCAGGTAAGCAACCTTGGGCTCAAGGGAACAAACTTTCCCCCTGAGAGCCAGGAGCTCATTGCACCTGAGCATACACACAGGACTTCTGTCCAACTGCCAGATATTCATACAGAAGAAACATTGTGAATCCATCATTTCCTCCTATAGATGCTATAGATGCACTTCTGTTGACCTCACTGATATATTTGTAGAATGAAATCATTGCCTTCCCTTTTTCTAGATGGCCTTATTCTTCCAGCCTCATCTCATTCACAATAATTGACATTGTTCTTTTTAAGGATCTGCTCCATTTAAATATGTGGGTGAAAAACTGGGCATAATACTCAACAGAACACCTCACCAGTGCATTCTACAGTGGCTTCAATACTGTCCTATGCTTACTTGAAATGTCATGTTTAATACATTCAAGATTTTCTTTTGTCTTGTTGCTGCTGCTGTTCTTGTTTCAGCAGCTATGCAGCCTTTCCCAATCTGGTACCCTCCAGATGCTTTGGACTACAAGTCCTAGCATTCTTGACCATTGCCCATGCTGGCTGGGGCTGATGGGAATTGATGACTACAACATCTGGAAAGCACCTGGTTGGGGGGGCTGTACTAGACACTGAAACAATGGTGAGGAACTGGTGGCCCTCCAGATGTTGCTGAACTCCAACTACCATCAGCCCCAGATAGCATGAGCAATGGTTAGGGATTATGGGAGTTGTATTCCAGAAACATCTTCAGGGCCTATCCTTCCTTCTCATTAAATTGTTACATTTGTCACATGTGATCAAGTGGACCATAGTCCATGAAAGCTTATGTCTAATGTTTTTTAAGTCTTTCAGGTGCCATAAGGCTCCTTGCTTTTACTTTTCTTTCTTTTGTTTTATCCTCATATGTATAGAAACGCTACTCATAAGAACACTCTTAACAAAACAAGCCCATCTAATACAATCAGGGAGCATTCCCAAGATTATTTTTCAACAACAAATGATAAATCTCCTGACCATAACCCCTACAGAATTTTTTGACCCTTCTAAATATGCTGTTCAGTCCTCAGCACAAAAAGCACATAATGTGAAAAGGGTGCAAGAAAGCTGCAAATGGGGTTTAAATTGATGTTTTCTTATACAAAATGAAATGGGGGAGAGAGTCAGGCTGTGGTTAAAACTGTTTTCATTTTCAGTACTGCAAAGCCTTTATCTATGGAGGGGTAGAAGCATGTTGGAGCAAAAGCAGGTGTCATAAAAACTGCAGGGAAACCTAAAACCTAGGTATTTCAGTAATCAATTTAATCTGCTTTGAATAATAACAGATGAGTAATAAAACAGTTTTTTAAATCATTTATTAATGTATTACCTCAAATTAGAGCTGTATATTTGGCTTTGACTCAGAGCTAAAATCATGCGTGTGCACACACACACACACACAGGGCCATTTGGGTTCCAGATTTCAGCTTCAAATGGTACAAGCCTAAATTTGGCTTAGTGGATTGATGAATGGTTTATTACTTTATACAAACCATCCAAAATAAAACTGTGCCACCCGGAAGCATTCCAAATATGAATAAAACCCTGTCCAATTTGCTGTGTATACAATGTGGGTCTCCTATTCAAGGCCGTGGCCTGCCCTGGAGGCTGGAGCTGCTGCTCAATGATGGGATTAGGTATGTTGAGAGTACTTGGCAATTTGCAAGTCTCTTGATCCATCAGCAAGCACCAGCAATGAGCACACAGTGCAAGTCAGGAGACTGGGAAGGCAAGCAAAGCCATCAGGACCCTGGACAGAACACAGGGGGAATTGAAACAAGTCTAACGTTTGCTAATAGTGACCTTTTTTACTATTGGTTCTGGCCTGGGGGCAATTTTGGTTGGGTGCAGCTCAGAAGAGATGGATTAAAGCTCCACTCCCCACACAACTCTGGTTCCATTCTGAATTGCCCCACACGCACTTTAGGATAAAACAAAAATAAAGCCCAATCAATCATTTTATTTGTATACTGCTTTTCCATACAGTATGCTCAAAGAGGTTCACAGCAAAGCCTTATGAAAAGACAATACATAAAGAAAACCCAAACAATTTCAAAACAAGTACAAAATAAAACATCAATGTCAAAGCAATTTATTAACAACAATGCCATTATCAACTCTGACCTTGTGGTCTTTTCAAGAGCTTTGGAAGGAAGCCGAACCAGTTTTCAATCCCAGGTGTCAATAGGAACAGGATGAAACACTCTCTAGCCTAGATGACAAAACAGTTGCAGCAGAGCTCCCTCCAAACCAAAACAGAGCTGTATGCTTTGTATTTAACAGGATGTGTTGCTTGAACCCAAAGGCCAGTAAATGGGTAACTCAGACTGCAATGCTATACACAGTTGCCTGGAAGGAAGCCCTGCTCAGCACAGCGAGACTTAGTTCTGAGTAAGCAGGCCTAGATGTGCCGCAAGAGTGTTGTCTGACGTCGGCCAGAAGCCTACAGAGGAATGAACTACTACTGTAGGGAGCTGTGAGTTTGTCCCTGTCTTGCTGGGAGGAGTTCAGCTCTTAGTTAAAGTCTGATTCCAAGGCTTTCACTGGGGCAATGCTGATACTTCTGTTTTGAAGGATATCAGGAGCTGAAAGTATTTCTGGAGAGGGAGGCATTCCTGAGGATGGATGATAGAAGAGGGATGTCCAAAGGGTTCCCCATTTTGATCCTCAGTGAAAGCGGCTCAGCAAATACTTTGGGGTGGCAGCAGGGATATTATTAAGCATTAGCATGTGAGGGGCTCAAAAGCCGGTGGAGCTGTGAGCAACCCTTTTTGCAATCTCTTTGCACATCCTTGTATACATTTTCCATGTGCATTGGGCGGTGGTGTAGTGGTAATGTTGAAGTACAGATGCTCATCATGACAGCCCCCATAGCCCTGCCCCCAAGGAGAGTCTGAAAAGGCAGCCAGCTGAGTTGATCCATATCAAGAAACAACAGTTCTAGCATTTATTGTGCAAAATCCAACATAAGTCCTACTTAGAATATTTGAAATGAATGCAATGTAAGTTGACTAATGACTAATTTAAGCCTCATTCATTTCTATGGCTCTACTCTAAGTAGGATTTATGTTGGATTTTACCCTTCATCTCCACCAGGAGTAGATCTTTCGTAATGTGACTGGGTCTTAACAGCCCATTCAAGACTAGCCCCAGGCCCCAATACTTTGCATTACAACATTATTCCCTCCCACAGCCCACAGCTTCTGTGATGATTTCAGCTATTTTATTTATTTTTATTTATTTATTGCATTTATACCCACCTTTTTTCCTCTTGCAAGGAACCCAAGGCGGCTTACATTATCCTCCTCCTCTCCATTTCATCCTCACAACAACAACCCTGTGAGGTGGGTTGGGCTGAGAGTCTGTGACTGGCCCAAAGTCACCCAGTGAGCTTCCATGGCCGAGTGGGGACTAGAACCCGGATCTCCCAGCTCCAGGTCCAATACTCTTGCCACTACACCACACTGGCTCTCAGGGGGGTGGGGTGGCAGGTGATGTCAGTGACTCCACTAATAAAAAAGTGTGGGCGCTGCATCCCTGCAAGTCCTCGCTCCACTGCACCACTGGTGTTCGGGGTGGGATTGTCAGATGAGGTAGGAAGGGAGGTGACTCTTGGCTACCCTGGATCCACCAACTATATGTTTTGAGCAGCCCAAGGCACATCCATGCATGAAAGAAGCAATAGTAGAGGCTACTCTTCTAATAAGTCTAGGATCACAGGCATAAACTCTAACAATCTTACATAATAATGTCCCACACTTCTGTATGTATGTCTTTCTACTCTTGAACCACTCTGGGCCAAAACAGACATTACTTTAAATGTATGCCTAGCAGCTAAGTCTTTCATTTTCATTTTTACTCTAGTAGGTGCAGGGCCCCGAACTGGCCTGGGACCCCAGCATGAGGGTAGGGGGCTCCACAGTACTCTAGAGTAAAAATAAACGAAAGACTTCAGGTGCAACCCTAATACACACTTACCTGGGAGTAAATCCCATTAAGCTCAACTGACTTACTTCAGAGTAGATTGGACTATTTAGCTGCTAGACACACATTTTAATGTCTGCTTTGGCCCTCTGTCAGTAGGGCTGGAGAGGTTTTGGCAGGGCTGCAGTGCAGCACTGGACTCTGATGGAGAGCAGGTGGGGAAAATGCCCTTTGTGAGTGTCCTTGTGCAAGCACAGCTCTGGCTGCCACCCCTTATAAAGATATTTGCATTGAACTGCACTGCAGGCCATTGCTGAGAGAGCATTCAAGACTATCTGTGTTCAACTACATTGAAACGATACGGCTTTTTTTCTTATTTGAAGGAAGATCATTGGTGTGCTATGTTTCTCCCTCTTGTGCTTCTTTGAAAGACAAAGTACTTGTGATCTCATAAGAGGTTATTCTTATGGAATTTCACAGACCAAAGTGCTTTGGATAAGTATATCACCTGGAGGATGTTTAGCCAAATCAGATTGGACCTCTGAACCTTTTAGTGTTGGCTGGTTTAGCGAAATGGAATCTCAGATGACTGTGAAAGGCTGAGATACAGGCTTTGTGTCTTCCACCTCTACCCTACATTTGTAGCTTGTGTCGCTTTGCTGCAAGGTAAATTGACAACCATCAACTGAACACAGTTAAATCTGGCCTCTGGATATTAAATTAAAGCTCTTCAGTATTGGATGGATTCACCCAAAGGGTTGGGGCAAGGGCTGAGCATGGTGCTGATGGCCTTGAACTTTTAGCGACTGCAGGGCAGTCAGCAGGATACAAAAGGGTTCCTTGTAACAGTGCAGTATAACAAGGAAGAAATGCTTCTCATTTCATTAAAGGCTGGATCTTTTCTATAAGCTCAGGCAAAGTCTCTTTGCCATTACAGTTTTGTCTTCCAGTTGAATTTTCCCCCACCTGGTTTTATTTTGTGATGTTACCTACAATGGCATCATGCTACAAGGGCGATTGCACTCCTGTCCTATTTGTGGGTTTCCAGGGGACAGCTGGTTGGCCACTGTGTGAACAGAATGCTGCCCTAGATGGACCTTGGTCTGATCCAGCAGGGCTCTTCTTATGCTCTTATGCAATGAAAAACTTCAAAATCCACAGTCAGATGATACCTTTATTACAGGGGTGGGGAACCTCAGTCCTGGAAGCCAAATCCAGGGGTTCCAATCTGGTCATCTGGGCTTCCCCAGCTGGCCCTGCACCTTTTTCCTGGCCACACCCCTTTTCCCATGACCAGCAATCAATTGGTGGATTCCAAGCTTTTGTGCAGTTTTTTCCCCATTCTAAAAGGCTGAAATGCGTCTCTGAAGGCTTAGTGACTGGCAGGGAGAGCTTTAAGCTACAATATGCTGGTATTTTTGGCCCCTCCCCTTTTGCCTTTGAACCCTCCCACCACTGGAATGTGGCCCCAAGAGCTTCTCCAAAATGGAATTAGGACCTCAGGCTGAAAGAGGTTCCCTACCCCTGCTTCATTAGGACTAGCCAATTGTGTACTAGCTAGTACACAATTGTGGGCAAGCTTTTGAGAGCTCCAGGTCTCTTCATCAGGAAGAAGTTACAAAAAGCGGGGGGGGGGCATTCAGAGAGGAAGGGGGAAAAAGGCTGACTTGATGTTTTGTGTGGGTGTGTGTTTATATGCTTGTATGTAAATGGTTTTTATATTATATTACAATGTTGTATTTTTAAGATTTTTAATCTTTGTAAACCACCCAGACAACTTTGGCAATTGGGGGCATAGAACTGTAATAAATGAAATGTAATGATGTTGAAATCTACATGGTCAGAGTCTTAAGATGGCACAGAGGCAGAGTTGCAGACCTAAATGGATTAGGCTGTATGGTTCTTCCTCCATTCTTAAGACGCTGATCATGCCGATTTCATGACATCGTCATCAAGTCAGAGTTTTTCTCCCTCGTCTTCTTTCTCCCCCTACCCATCTGCTTTTTTTAATCTCTGGAGATCTTGAAAGCACGCTCACAATTTTGAGCATCTTTGGTTACTCCTAATAATGTTATTGAATGACTGAGGATTTTGGAATTTTTCATATGGACCAGCATGGCTTACTTTGTCTTCTGTGCAACTTGGAACATACAGTGAACAAACCTTCACTGAGACAGTGTGAGTCAGGACTAAGGGGATGGGCAAACCCCCTGATGTCCGGTCTGGGTGGGGGGTCCACTTCAGGGAAATCTGGACTGCTTGAAACTTACCAGATTTCTCCGGAGCCCTGGTGTGTCTGCTGGATGCTGCGGGACGTTTCTTTGCTTTAAAAAAAGGCAAGATACACTAATGGCAGCTGCCATTAACCTATTGTGAGAAAATTATGGCTGTAATTTGCATATTCTATGCCATCTGTGGCCATAAAGAACTTACTTCTATGTAAATTGCAGCCGTAAAGTGCTTACTGGGCCAATCTCTGCTGCTGTTCCTGGATGAGGCAGTGGAGCCTAACTCTGCTGTGCTCTTGAAACCCAGCTGGCACCAATGGGGCCAAAGACTCACGGGAGAGTTGTGCTCCGCTGCCACCAGGAACCCTCCCATCTAGACAGGGGGGTTTGCCCAGAGGCCCCTGAGTCAGTGCGGGGTCTTCCTGGTGTTCACCCTTGAGGAAGCAGAGCAGGGACTCTTCCCCAGACCTTTTAGCCCCACTGGCACGGAAGGGGCAAGAAAGAGTACAAGAGAGTTGTGGGATGAGAGGCAGAGCACCTGCTTTGCATGTGGAAAGTCTCAGGTTCAATCCCTGGTATCTCCAGTTCAAAAAAGGATCAAGAGGCAGGGATGTACAGAGTTTGTTAAATCTGTTCCATCCATGTTTCATGGATTCTCAGGAATCTTTTGTTCCATTGTCTGCTCATTGATGGAATGAGATTTTTCTAGGGATGTCCGAGAATTTTGTTCCACTTATGCAAGTGTGCATTTGTGCTAATACACATTTGTGCTAATGCGCATTTGCAAGAATGCACACTCGCACTAATCCACGTCAGTGCAAGTGCGCAGTAGCGCAAATGTGAATTTGCACAAATCCTCCCCAGAAATAAAACAAAACAAAACCAGTCCACAAGTCTGCAGAATCCACACAACTTGGAAAAAAGCTGCTCTGCTGAGAAATTTGCAGGTTGGATTCATAGAAATCCAAACTCATTTGAATCCTTTGTGGATTTCTCCGACACCCCTATCAGGGAGCAGCTGATGTGGAAAACTTTGACCTGAAACCCCAGAGCCATTGCCAGACCCAGCAGACTGTATTGGACTAGATGGAGAAACAGTCTGACTCCAATAAGGCAGCTCCCTGTGTTTCTCTGTGTAGTGGCCTCTCCCGCAGGGCTGTAAGGGGGAAACAGGGCAGAGCCAGGAGGTAGGATGTGGGTTGGGGGCCATTGGGGGGGATGTAAAAGCCACAGAGGGGCACCCTCAGGCACCCTGTGCCGAAGGAGCCATGAAACCTGAAGCTAGTCCTGGTTGTGTGTAAATTGCCCAACACATTTTAATAATAAGCTTCCTGTAGGGGCAAAGAGACTTCCTGTAGACAGTAGACTTCCTGTAGAGACAGGTGCACCTTTTCAAACAGCACAGAGATCCTTACTTCTTTTGTTTTCTTGTATTGTCCCTTCCTTTCTGTTGTTCAAACTGAAACCAGCCTGATCCTATTTGTGCTTTTCCAGCTCTTCTTGACAGATAAGTAGATTTTAAAACAACATTTCTTATACATGTCAAAATAAATAAGGTATGGTAAGAAGGAAACCCTGTCAAGACCACACAAAAGCTGGCTGAATAGGGTCAGGAAAGCGCCTCTATCACAACTAGAAAAGACCCATGCATCCTTAGGCAGTCCTCACTAGGGATGCTGGAGAAATCCACTGTGGACTTCGATGAGGCCCCGTAGCTATCCAAATGGCTGAGAATGAGAAAAGCCATACATGTAACAACCAATTCCTGCTTTCAAGCACTGCTTGGGACTCCACCTCTCCTCTTGGGTCCTTTGGTTTCCAACTGATCAGATTGCAAATGATATTTCTGCTTCAGCTCCTAAAGAAACAGGATGGGTGGCCACTTTTGAATTGCCCCCAAAAGAGGACATGTATCACCAGAAAAGACTGGACAAAAGTGGACACTAATTTGCATATCCTAATTGAAATGTATAGATACAAATTTTGAAATAATTACTATGGTTTAAATAGAAATACAGTCCATCTCACCCTAGTGTGGAAGCCTGTGACCAGGGAGGTGTTTCCACCAGCGATTTACTCCGAGCCTTCTGCGTGTTGAGGTCGTTAGGGACAGATGATGTTGTGGCCATCCAGCAGCCACCCTGGAGCTTATCAGGGAAAAACCAGATTTCCTGAGACTGCTTAAAGTCCGATTCTTTTCCTCAAGCCATGTTCTCCCCGGTATAGTTGTTGTATGCCCCAACCCCTGCATTTAGCTCGGGTATGCTAGCCCTGCCCAGGGGTGTGCCTTTCATCATGACCCCAGTCAAGGGGTGTTTCCTCCCATTGTGCTGAATGAGGCTTGCCCTCTGAATGCCCACAGAACTTAAAGAGAATCCCCTCAACTGACAAGGCACAGTGTGATCTTGAGGCTACAATTCTCATTTGCTTGGTTTACTGCCTTAGGAAGTAACTACTTTGACCCTTCATTATAGAGATCCTGTGGGTTAAAATGGGAGCTGGTTTCCCATCTTTGTGTTCTCCCCCACCCCTTTTCCCAGCACAAGCATATGTGTGTCTACTCAGAAGTAACTCCCATTGTGCTCAATGAGGATTGCTCCTGAAATGCAGGTGCATCTGGACTTTCAGGAGAAAGGAGAAAGGGGGGAGCCTCTGTTTTGGTTGAGCAGCCCCTGCCAGTCAGATGACGTTCACTCCAACCCCCACTCCCACTGGGAAGTATGTTCTGTGAAGTGATTTTTACTGCTCTGGAGATCCCGCTCATGGAGCCCTGTATGGACCACATTGCAGCAAAGCTGATTCCTTTTTAAAAAAAAATCCAGTACTCCTCCATTAGCTTATCCTTCTGTTGTTGTAGAAACAGGGCCAGTGTGCCTTGCTCCATCTGCTGTCCAGGTGCTAATGGTTGATGGGCCACTTCAAGGTCCAGCTCTCCATTCTTATGGGGTTTTTTAAAACTTTAAACTGGACTTAGACTGGGCAGCCCTTCAAATAGAGAACTGTTCTCTGTAAAAGAGGACACATGGCCATCCTAGATGCGGGGCTAATCCCTCAGACAGCATAATATATCCTGTCCTATATTGTACCTGCTGATTCTGCTGCCAAAACTCACTATACCTGGAAAGCCGGGTCTCTGAAGGGTTTCTAAAAGAAAGGTTAATTAGATGTGTTGTGTTTTTTTAAAAAAATTATTAGTTTTTTTTAAAAATACAGAGAGACAGCAGTGATCAAGATCCGCAACCCAGCCACGCCTCCCTAAACCATCCCCTCCCACACCCTCAGCAATTAATGTTACTGCTTATTGACAACTTGGATGTCATCATAGGGCCTATTCACATGCACATGGGAGGAGGGTGGTTAGGGGAACTATGGAGGTGGGGGATAAGCAGAACCACTACTGTGGGTCCATCACTTGACTGGGAACCACACGGCACCACATGGTTCTGCTACCCCCCCCCCCACTCCGTAGTTACTGGGTGAGTGTACCTTAGTGGTTTGCGGGCATCTGGCATGAATGGGCTCTTGGTGGCTGCTGCATCAGCCAAAATGGCCACATGACCATACAGAGAGTCCACAGCAGCTAGAGTGTCACCTGCAGTGGCAGACACTCTAGTTGGAGGACTCTATGGTCATGGCCTGGGAGTCTGCCTGAGCCCGTTTAAGCCACTGGGGAGCCCACCACATGTAACAGTAAGCCACCCCGGGGTCCCTTAACCTTTTTGCAGGGGGGGTTACCTGGGGTGGCTTATTAATGACATATGATTCTATGATTCTAGAACATGTTTTTTCTCTCTACATGACACACTAAGCCACCGTGTTTACTGGAAATTCCCAAACCACCATGGTTTAGTGTGACATCTGAACAGGCCTATATAGTTCACAGATACAGACTTACACACACACAAATACATACAAAAAATACAGAGGAGGCAAAAGACAAGCACAAACAGAAAAGAAAAAATGGCAGGCGAGGGAGGAAGCAGGAAGAGTAGAAGGAAGAAGGGGAGGGGAGGGGAGGAAACAGGGATGTTTACTTCTGAGTAACAGTTTTTATATTCCCTCAAAGTTCTGGATTCATTATCAAATACTTCCAGGAACATGGACCCACTACCTGTCTCTCATCTGTTATGGCATATCCTCTATGACTCAAGGATGTGCCATATTCTATGGTGGTTTCCATGCCACATTTTGCTCCATGATGGACTGAAAAAGAAGAAGCACCACAAAGGGACTCCTGGGAAATATGTCCCCTTCCCCAGAAACCTTGACTGGGCTTCTCAGAAAAGGTTGGGTTTTTCTTTTAAGATCACTTATAAGGAAGGCATTA
Source organism: Heloderma suspectum (assembly GCF_057233095.1). NCBI lineage: Eukaryota > Metazoa > Chordata > Lepidosauria > Squamata > Helodermatidae > Heloderma > Heloderma suspectum. The sequence continues at coordinate 132,286,344 of NC_139460.1, read as the reverse complement.
TTCGGAGGCTGGGGGTGCACACACATTAGCTTCAGCTAATGGCACTTCAAGGATGTTGTTTTGCATCTCGTCTAAGTGGCTAAATGCATCAACTTTACATTAGGTTTTTTGTGAGAGCATTTGCCATGAAAACTCAAGTCTTCTCACACAGCTTAGTCTCTTCATGCTAGAATCAATTAGTAGCATTTATCATACTAACAAATATGAGCAACCACAACAGAAATTTTATGTGGTTGCTCTATTTAGGTTTGGATGTTTGTTTGTTTGTTTGTTTGTTTGTTTAATTCAGCAGTGATCTTGAACCCCTTGAACTCTCTCTCTCTCTCTCTCTCTCTCTCTCTCTCTCTCTCTTTTATATATCCCCCTTTGAGGTGCCACTTGTTTCATTGCCAAGTTAATGATGTCTTTGGCAACTGGACAGTTGATCCACTGGGCTGCAGCATCACACATAAATACTGCTCATCAGCCTTACAGCTCTTTCATTTTTTTCTCTCTCAAATGATATTTTCTTCTACCCTGCAGGTATGTGCCAAGTGGAAGAGGAGTGGCTTGTTCGAGGGGCTTTACCTAAGGCAGGAATAGCGAAAGTGTGGCCCTCCAGATGCTGCTGGACTGCAACTCCCATCATCCCTCACACTATTGGCTATGCTGGCTATGGCTGATGGGAGTTGCAGTGCAACAGTAACCAGGGGGGGCACTCGTTCCTCATCCCTGCGGCAGCACCATTTCAGCCCTATTACTCAAGTGTGTTATAGCTTGCTCTGCACTGGCATTTGAAAGCCAAATAGGCTGGCCATGTGACCTACTTTACAGAGAGCAGTCCTCTACTTGACAGTGTCCTTTATTTGAAGTCCAATTCTGGTTGAAAGATGAAGAACCTCAAGTGAGCAGGGGGCTTAAGGTTACCCATCAACAGTTAGTATCTGGACAGCAGCCTGAGCAGACACAGATCACCTGGTTATTATCTTTCCAATGAAGGTGAGGTGTATAATTTAATGTATGTATTTCTATGTATAATTACAGATAAATTAGCATACACAAATCCATGTCCTCCCCTGTCCTCATTTTTTTGTTGAAAAATGATTTTATCTTCTTGTGTGATGTGTAGGGATGTACGAAAGTCACTTACCTTGCCGCGAATTATGTTGATGGGGGGGGAGGAGGCAATCTGTCCCTCCCCCCGGAATCCTCGATGGGGGGGAGGCAATCCGTTCCTCCCCCACGGAATCCTCCACAGCCGGCTGTGCTCCGCGGCAGCTCTGCAGAGCAGCCAGCCAGGCCAGAGCCGTCCGCAGCCGGATTTCCAGCCACGGAGGGCTCTGGGGAAAAAAACAACAACCCGTGTACGCAAATGGCAGTGGCTACGGCCATCGCCATTTGCATTCCTTATTTTTGGCCATCTTAATCTACATAAATATTTACGTAGACTACGATGGCGAAAATAAAGGGGAACGCAAATAGCATAGCGGGCGCTATTTGTGTCCTTTTTTGATTCACCGTTTTAGCCTACATAAATATTTACGTAGGCTAAAACGGCAAATCAAAAAGGGATGCAGATAGCACCCGCTACGCTATTTGCGTTCCCCTTTATTTTCGCCATCATAGTCTACGTAAATATTTATGTAGATTAAGATGGCCAAAAATAAGGAATGCAAATGACGGCGGCCGTAGCCACCGCCATTTGCGTACACAGGTTTTGTTTTTTTTAAAAAACCCAGCCATGATAGGCTATGTAAATCTTTACGTAGCCTATCACGTTGGGTTTTTTTGTTTTTGTTTTTCAAACCCAGCCATGATAGGCTACATAAATCTTTACATAGCCTATCACGTCGTTTTTGTTTTTTGTTTTTACACAAGACTGCAAATGGCGGCGGCGGCAGCAGCCTGTCGGAAGACCAGCCGCCGCAGCCACCGCCGCCGCTGCAGCCGCCGCCGCCCGGAACATCCGTCCCAGGTAAGTCTCGTCCCGGGGGGGATCCAGGGGGGGGGGCAGGGGGGGCAGACCATTCCACCACAGATTTCAGGGGGCCGAATGCACTGGCATTCGGCCTCACCGAGATCCGTGGCGGAATTCTCTGACATCCCTAGTGATGTGTAAGTGGCCACTCTAAATCCAAAATGGCACAGATTGTTTGGACCATCATTCTGAATGGTTGAACCTTAGTCTGTCTGAACATTGGCTGAAACTGAAGAATTTGGAAGTCTGTTTCATTAACTTTGTTCAGTCCAACATTATGAGCCAGGAGAGGCAATGGTTGAACAAACTGTATTCACAGCCCCGCCCCCCTGTATCCTCACACTCTCCATATAAGGAAAACACCGGGATGGCAAAAGGGGGGTGGGAGAGGAGAGTGTGTAGTTTTGTGACTGGCAGCTCTAGCTTCTAATTAGGGATGCTGGAGAAATCTGCCGCAGATTCAAATGAGTCTCCGGAAGTCCACGGCAGACCAGCCACACCCACCTCTGGGTCTGGAGGAGTTCCTGCAAGACGGCTCTCCGGCTTCCTATAAAACACGATACTTGCAGGAAAGTTACAGCTGTAAATGACATATTGTATGCCATGTGCAGCCGTAAAGCACTTACTTTTACCTAAATACAGCCATTAAAAGCTGTAGTTTAGGTAAAAGTAAGTGCTTTATGGCTGCACATGGCATAAAATATGCCATTTACTGCTATTATTTTCCCGTGATAGGCTAATGGCATCTGCCATTAGCATACTGCATTTTATAGGAAGCCGGAGAGCTGCTCCGCCAACTCCAGTGGACACAGCAGAGACCTCCGGAGCCCAAGATGCCCGAATTGCCCCACAACAGACACCCCCCCCCTGGACTGGACAGTAGGGGGGTTGTATATTCCTACTTCTAATCACAGTGAACGGTTTTACCAGGGCTCTCATTGGCTTTGAAATCTCCCTCCCTTGCATTGCAGGGCCTCTCACTGCTGAAGCTCCATGTGAGTCATAGAAGGGAGGGGGAATCCCTCAGAAAGCACTGAAAAACTGTGAGATGCTTCACTGCTTTGCAAAGTTTCAGTACAACAAGTGAGGGTAGGACTAACCCTTCCTGCATCCCCTTCTTCTCAGATGGCTCCTCAAATCACATACACACTGTCCCCATTTTTCCCCCTTCACTGTGAGCACTAAAATATAACACGAACTGCAATGTGGAACCATCATTTTAATTCCACTTATGGCTTAACGTGGAAAAGTGATGCCTTAGCAATGCGAAGGAGTTCTGGTGTGGAAGCAGCCTTAGACATTCACAAAACTGGTTTCAGAGTCTCAACATTCACATGATGTCAGTGTCAGCATTGGACAATCACAGTAACACATAAACTATTATGCTACAAGGTCTGGCTGGCCCTCCTTCATATTTACTAGGGATAAGAGAGAAAAGGGAAACCTGTCTTAGAAGTCAATATATAACTGAAGGATGTTATGAAAGGAACTCCGTATATTTACTCAGGGCTCTTCCACAGGAATATTGTCTTTCTGATGTCTCTGCCAGCAGGGAATTCCTGGAGTGATGTCAAGATGATAATTATATATCCAGTAAAATGGTTTTAAAAGTGATTAGTCTGCAGTTCAGAAAACATATCAGCTTCAAGACTGTAGCCTGGTGCTTCAAAGGGCATAAAAATGCTGTGATAAAACACTGGGTAGGTTTTGTTTTTAAGATCAGATAAAAGTCCAGATCCTGCATTTATTGAAGTCAGCTGGAACACATTTATGGGGACTGATTAACTGATCTCTTATACTGGTATGTACCCAGTCAGCTGTACCTGACAGTTGCAAGCAATGAGCCACAGTCTTGTGAAGTTTGATAGGACCTATGGCATCAAAAGAAGTCAATAAATCTCTCTTTTTAAAAAAAAATTATGAACAATTCCCCCTTCCAAAGCTAAATTGGCAAAAAAAGGCAAAAGCCTTAAAAAGGCAGTTTGCCAAACTTTAGGGAATACATAATAGCTTTGAGATATATTATTATTACAAGGCCAGCCTTTCTTTAAAACTCCTCATGCATTCTTTGGTAGTGTTCTAGGCTTCTAGCATGCTCGCAGACTTGGGTTGTATATTGCTAAATGCAGTACTGGTATGAAGGAGGCACACCAGACATGGCAGTACATTGTTCCCAAGTATGAAGGATATGCATGCTTCACATAAGCCAGAGCAGCACAGCAGGAACCCAGTTCTTCAGGGCCTTGAAAGCAGTTGGAATCCTGTCATCTTGAGCATCTTTGTAGTGAGAGCCCCTCCTCCTCCTGGTCAGATGGACAAGATAGCAGAGGAGTAAAGATGCAGTCAGGAACTCACAGTTAAGTACAGTCAGGGCCAGAAATATTGGAACAAGGATAACTGTTTTGGCAGTTGGCCTCTGTACACCACCACATTGAAGTTGAAAGGAAACACACCCAGATGGGAGTGAAGTCAGGACTTTCAGCTGTAATTCAAGGGGTTTGACAAAAGTGGGGCACTAACCATTCAGGAAGTACAGCCAGTGGCAGACACCACCCCCCCCATCATTGGTGGCTCATAAGTAATGGAACAAATGGCTGACAAGCAGCTGCATGGCCAGGTGTGGCCTCTTTCCTGGGTACCCCATGACCAATCAAGCAGATAAAAGGCCTGGAGGTAGTTCTGAGTGTTACATTTGCATTTACAGTTCCAGCTGTTCACTGGAACTCCCAACATGAGGTCCAAAGAGGTGTCCATGTGAGTGAAGGAGGCCATCATTAAGCCGAGGAAACAAAATAAACCCATCAGAGAGATAGCAAAAACAGTGGGAGTGGCCAATACAACAGTTTGGAACATCCTGAAAAAGAAGGAATTAACCGGCAAGCTCAGCAACAGCAAAAGGCCTGGAAGACCACGGAAGACAACTAAAGTGGATGACCGCAGAATTCTGCTCATGGCGAAGAGGAAGCCTTTCACAACATCGAGCCAGGTCAAGAACGCTCTTGAAGAGGTAGGCATATCATTGTCAACATCTACAGTCAAGAGACGGCTTTATGGATGTAAATACAGAGGCTTCACAACAACGTGCAAACCACTGGTAATGCTCAAGAACAAAAAGGCCAGATTAGCCTTTGCCAGCAAACACCTAAAAAAGCCTGCTCACTTCTGGAATAAGATTCTTTGGACTGATGAAACCAAGATTAACTTGTACCAGAATGATGGGAAGAGAAAAGTATGGAGAAGGAAAGGGACAGCTTATTATCCAAAGCATACCGCATCATCTGTCAAACATGGTGGAGGCAGTGTTATGGCATGGGCATGTATGGCTGCCAATGGAACCGGGTCACTGGTGTTTCTTGATGACCTGAGTGCTGATAAAAGCAGCAGGATGAATTCTGAAGTGTATAGGGCTATACTTTCTGCTCAGATTCAGCCAAATGCTGCCAAACTGATAGGACGCCGCTTCATATTGCAGATGGATAATGACCCAAAACATACAGCAGAAGCTACCCAAGAGTTTCTCAAGGCAAAGAAGTGGGATGTTCTTCAAAGGCCAAGTCAGTCACCTGATCTCAACCCCATAGAGCATGCTTTTCACTTACTGAAGACAAGACTGAAGGCAGAAAGACCCACAAACAAGCAGCAGTTGAAGGCAGCTACAGTAAAGGCCTGGCAAAGCATCTCGAGGGAGGAAACTCAGCATTTGGTCATGTCCATGGGTTCCAGACTTCAGGCAGTCATTGAGAGCAAAGGATTTTCATCCAGGTATTAAAGGCGATCCTTAAGTTTGAAATGCTGTTGGTTTGTTCCATTACTTATGAGCCACCAATGATGGGTGTGTGTATGCCACTGGCTGTTCTTCCTGAATGGTTAGTGCCTCACTTTTGTCAGATTCCTTGAATTACAGCTGAAAGTCCTGACTTCACTCCCATCTGGGTGTATTTCCTTTCAACTTCAATGTGGTAGTGTACAGAGGCCAACTGCCAAACCAGTTATCCTTGTTCCAATATTTCTGGCCCTGACTGTACATTCCTCCAAAGCATCCAGCTCATTGTTATGGTAACATTATTTTAGGCTTTTTCCATATTAAAGACTGGCACCTGGATCTTATAGTGCCTCTCTCCTGGGCAGTGTGGACTTACATGTCCACACAAGTACTCAGAATAAGGGATGGGCAGCTTATTTCTTTTTCAATGGGGGGAAAGTGTTGCCCCTTGCTTTGAATCATGACCTTTGACATTAATTCACAAGGCATTATAGCTCAATGGCAGAGCACGTGCTTTGAATGTAGAAGGTCCCAGGCTGAATTCATGGCATCTCCAGTTTTAAAAAGGGTCAGGTAGCAGGTGATGATGGGAAAGACCTGAGACCCTGGAGCAGGGTGGAGAAGCTGTGACCCTCCAGGCATTGAAGGATGATGGGCAGTGAAGTCCAACAACATCCAGAGTCCACACATTCCCCATCCTTGCCCTAGAGAGCCACTGCTATCCAGAATAGACAAATACTTGGTTAAATGGACAAGACATTGACAAGCCATATTGAGCTCCTGCTGTAGTGAGAGAAATTCTGGCCTCCTTTGAAGTTCAGAACATGATGGGCTTCGTCTGGCAGATAAATAGTGGCTATGCTGCTAGAGATGTTGGAGAAATCCAAAACTGATTCAAATGACTTCACATTTCTATGAATTCGACCCGCGGATTCTACAGCAGACCAGCACCTTCCAAGTTGCATGGATTCTGTGGACTTGCGGAACAGTTTTTTTACCATCTGGAACTGTATGCAAATTTTGCTATATGAATATACAAAAGTTACTGGGAAATACAGTATTATATACACTTTTTTTTTTTTTTAAGCCACGATGTTTTATATATCTTTTATCTCTCTTCAGCCTCCACTATGTTGCATTCTTTTTTGTGTGCTCTGGTCATTGATTGTATGCTGCTGAGCTAAGAAAAATACTCCAAATGTTATGTGGCAGCAAAACTTAAGTAATTAAGAAATTGTGGCACACTTTTTTGCATACTTTTCCAAATAGAGGAAAAAACCCACATTACAGGGGTAGATAAGAGAAGGAAGGTGGGACTCTTAAGGAGGCAAGAGATCTTTAACCAGTTGTTCAGGGGGTCCAGGCCATAAGGAGAACCCAGACAGAGGCACAAGAAGCTGCCACATTACATTTGATCTGTACCCCCTTTTTAAAAAAATCCCCACCGGCTGGGGGCAAGATGTATCATGACAGCACAAACTTTAATATCTGTGGACAAATTTGAATAGCAGTGATCCCATATTGAAACACAGCAGCGGATTGTCTCTTTAAACTGGTGTGTGTGTGTGTGTGTAATGTACTTTCTGTTGAGGACCAGCACTCCCTTGGGGATAATGTGTCAGGGGCTACATGCTAGTGGGGAGTGCAGATAGAGCCAAAAGTGGACAGGGCCACCTCTTTTTTTCCTCTCTCTCTTTCTCCCTACTCAGTACCAAATGGGCAGCCAGGGAAAGGACAGCTCACTCTTGCCAGAGCTCTGAACTCAGTGCTTGCAGAGGACTTTTGAAATTAGGCCAAGGACCACATGCAGTGATGTTGAGGCTGCACAGAGCCCTAGAGCCACTAGTTACAGACCCCTGCTTTAAACAGAACACATGGGTGCAAAATATGCCAACAGAAAATGGGTCAATTTAATATGTGAAATGGCAACTATCATTCTGCCCTTCTGGTTCAAGATTTCAATACATTGTCAGAAGGAGCCAAAGGGACTTTGATAAATGTCAAACAAAGTTTTAGGAAAATGTATACAAAAGACGTCATATGTGAAAAAGACCAAATGATTTCAAGAAGGGTGAGAACGTTCACAACAACAGGTCGATTTACATGTTTTCTGCAGTGATGAACAAATAGGGGCATACTGAATGCTGCAGCAGCACAACATGGGGAAAATTGCCATTGTACTGGTGTATGAGGCTTTTAACCTGTCACTTTACCGAGGGTTCTGTTTCCAGATTCTTTATGGGATTAAGATAGTCTCCTTTACAAGTGCTTTTTTCTGGGGGGGTTCTTTCTCTGCTTTTTTTATATGTTCCATTATACGACCACTAGGTGGCACTGCAGAATAGTGGTATTGTGCAAATACACCAGGATTTCATGCTGCCATTCAGGGAAATACCAGACTTTCCTCATTAGAAAACAAAACACACTATAATGATTACAAAGCATGGGAGAGGCCATGGAAGATGACGACATCATGTAAAATTGAACTATGGGGTTCCGCCGCTGGGAGCAGTCATTAGGAGATTTGGAGCCAAGTGCCATCAGTATGCACACAACTGATGACACACAGCCCTGTGGCATCTGAATCAGGAGAAGCTGTACTTAAACTCAGTAATGGGCTGGATGAGGGCCAATAAACTGAAACTGAATCCTGGCAAGATGAAGATAGGATCATTGCCTGTTCTGGATGGGGTTGCACTCCCTCTGAAAGATCAGGCCCATAGTTTGGGGGTACTCCTAGGTCCATCACTGTTACTGGAGGCCCAAGCGGCCATGGCAGCTTAGAGTGCCTTTTACCAGCTTCAGCTGGTTCGCCAACTACAGCCTCTCCTGGAAAAGGATAGCTTGGCCACAGCGGTACAGGCATTAGTAACCTCAAGACTGGATTACTGCAATGCACCCTACGTGGGGCTGCCCTTAAGGCTGCTCCAGAAGCTAGAGCTACTGCAGAACACAGCACCTCAGCTGTTGTTGGGATCTGCCCCTTTTCAGCATGTAACTCCTTGTTATGGATGGAGGAATGCTGGGAGTTGTAGGACTTCTTTCTGTCTACACATGCATAGGATTGTGCCCTTAATCTTTTTATTCTTTTACTGTTTTATCTTTTCTGTTCATCGCTCTGAAATCTGTTTTAGATATGAAGCAGTATACAAATATTGAAAAATAAACTAAACAGTATAGGTAGTTTTACATTTAATTGGTTAGTGAAGTTTTACTCCAGGGGCAGAGTTGGAAAGCAAATGTATAAGGCTGGATCAGCTGCTAAATATGAATTTTATGTATCAAATACACAGAGAAATTCAATTTTACCATTGCTTTAATTTCCTTAACAGTGTTCCAAAATAACTAGCTGTGATTAATAGATCATGATCAGAGTTGTGATAAATGGGCTCCTATTTTTTCCATTAAAAAAGAGTTTTTTTTTATTGTACATTAAAATTTGCTTGAATCATTTAATTGTAGATTTCACTCTTGTTTGAAAATGCACACAACGATAGCATCTTCTGTGCAAAGATTTACAAACTTGCCCCCATTTCCTTTTCTTCTAGTATTGATATCTTTTAATTTCATGTGGCTTTTTGAAGTGAGTGATTGTTTTCAACAATTTCTGGGAGTTTCCGTCAGCTATATTTCATTCAGGAATAAAAGCTAATGATCCATAAATTCTTAATGCCATATTTTTATGGCCAGTAAATTAGTCTTTAATGGGTTCAATAAGTTTGGTGATGTATGTCATTAATTGTTAATGGTGTTTTAACTAGATAATTGTTGTGAAAGGTTGTTTATCATCTCCATGGGGAATGACTGATCTGTCCAATCTGTTCCGCCTCGTAATGTTGAACTTACCCTATCTAGTTTCACATAATACTGGAAGCTGATCAAGAGCCTGGGTGGCATAGATCAAATACCAAATTCAAACATTTCCAGTGGATAATGAACCATCACATACAGACCATCAGACCTAATGAGGTCAGGTTAGTTTTCATTTCAAGACAGAAACACATCTGTATCACAGCTCAGGTCTCTCTGTTCATGTTGCAGCCGATTATAAATCAGCCAAAGAGGTAAAGCAAATACCTGAGCCACATATCTAAGCCAATTCAAGAATTAAATTGCCTAAAGACCTTCCAACCCAAGAGTTTAGTGCCATATGTGCCACATGCATCTTGGACAGTCATGATATTCTCCTCCTTGGTAAATTGTTGTTGTTCAGTCATTAAGTCATGTCCGACTCTTCATGACCCCATGGACCATAGCACGCCAGGCCTTCCTGTCCTCCGCTCTCTCCCGGAGTGTGCTCAAGTCCATATTCATTGCATCGCCACGGTGATGCTATCTAGCCATCTCATCCTCTGCCGTCCCCTTCTCCTTTTGCCTTCAGTCTTTCCCAGCATCAGGGTCTTTTCCAGAGAGTTTTCTCTTCGCATTAGGTGGCCAAAATATTTCAGCTTCAGCTTCAGGATCTGTCCTTCCAATGAGCACTCAGGGTTGATTTCTTTTAGGATGGACTGATTTGACCTCCATGCAGTCCAGGGGACTCGTAAGAGTCTTCTCCAGCACCACAGTTCGAAAGCATCAATTCTTTGGCGCTCAGCCTTCCTTAGAGTCCAGCTCTCACAGCCATACGTTACTACTGGGAAAACCATAGCTTTGATTATACGAACCTTTGTCAGCAAGGTGATGTCTCTGCTTCTTACTATGCTGTCTAGGTTTGCCATAGCTTTCCTCCCACAGAGCAAGCATCTTTTAATTTCATGGCTACAGTCACCGTCTGCAGTGATCTTGGAGCCCAAGAAAATAAAATCTGTCACTGCTTCCATTTCTTCCCCTTCTATATGCCAGGAAGTGATGGGGCCAGATGCCATGATCTTCGTTTTTTTAATATTGTGTTTCAAACCAGCTTTTGCACTCTCCTCTTTCACCCTCAACAAGAGGCTATTTAGATCCTCTTCGCTTTGTGGTATCATCTGCGTATCTGAGGTTGTTGATAATTCTCCCGTCATTCTTAATTCTGACCTGTGATTCATCCAACCCGGCGTTTCTCATGATGTACTCTGCATATAAGTTAAATAAGCAAGGCGACAATATACAGCCTTGTCGTACTCCTTTCCCAATTTTGAATCAATCAGTTGTTCCATGTCCGGTTCTTACTGTTGCTTCTTGACCCTCGTACAGTTTTCTCAGGAGACAGGTAAGGTGGTCTGGTACTCCCATCCCTTTAAGAATTTGCCAGAGTTTGTTGTGATCCACACAATCAAAGGCTTTAGCATAGTCAATGATCCTTGGTAAATGCGTAGTTATAAATCAATATTGAGATGGAATCTTGCAGCTATTTTAAAAGAGGGGAGTGAATAGCAATAGTGAATAGCAATAGTGAAAAACCTGATTAATAGCCCCAGATCCTAAGACACACCTCGCCAGGCAAATAAATGCCTAGGATGCAATGTGTCAACTGCTGGGCCCCAAATCACATAATTACAAATAGTCTGGTACATTACACAAGCATTGCTGCCAGGGCTGGGCAGAAGATAGACTGGGATCTCTTGGTAGATATCTGGGACGTTTGCAGCAGATCAGCAAGGACTTCTGATTCCCAGTTGTTTAACAATAGCAGCAACCAAGTGATTCCCCTCACCCCCAAATTGTACTGCTGAAATGAAAAAAAAAAAAACACCTTAGGTTAGCCAGGAGTTTATTTTTCTGTGGCAGGACTATAAGAATGCAATTCTATGCATGTTTTGAGAGAAAAAAGTCCTACAACTCCCAGCACTCCCCAGCCAGTATGCTGGGAGTTATTGGATTTTTTCCTGTCTAAACACACATAGGATTGTGCCCCAAGCTCCATTCATTTCTGGTATTCAAAACAAATTCTTGGGCTTGAAATTCTTTACATCTACCTGTATGTTTTTTGCTCCAGGCTCTGGCTGGTGGGTTTCAGGGTTCTAGTAAATAACAAAGTAGATCCTACAAACCAGAAATCTGCCAACCCCAAGGTAGGCAACGAGCCCATAAGAATTTTTTAGGATCAGGATAAAGAACTGTATTCCTGTGTATTTAACCCCATCTAGTTTTAACATTAGGATGTAATATCACAATAATATTAATTACTATTACATATGCATACAGGGCTGGCCTAAGTTATTTTTCTGCTTAAAGGAAAGCTGCAAATGGCCTTCCATCCCCCCACCACACACGCGCACACACACACACACACACACACACACATCCAGGTACATAAGACCCAAAGACAATTAACTTATTTTGTCACCTGAGGCAGAGTGCTTGTCTCTAGTTGCAAAAATACAGCATTCATAAATTAAATAATTAACTATTTGCTACCCTTTCATGACATCCCAAGTCATCTGGCTGGGGATTGCTGAGAGTTGTAGGACTTTTTTCTGTCTAAACTTGAATAGGATTGTGCCCTAAACAACTAACAATTTTCTGCTGTTTCATGACAGCCAGAATCAGCTCTCTGAGGCAGCTGCCTCACTCTGCCTAATGGCAGGACTGGCTTAAGCAACCAGGGCTGGCCCTACAGTGATTAGGTAGAGTGAGGCAACCACCTCAGGCAGTTGATTTTATCATAGAAGGAGAGTAAATTGTTAGCTGTTTCATTTATTTTTGTTGCATTTTTACTGCTATTGTGGGGGGGAGGCTGTCATGGGACTTTCTGCCTCAGGCGCCAAAATAACTGGAGCAGCCTTGGGTACTGACTAGGGCTGGGTGGGTGGAGGACACACCATTTTCTGCTTTGCCTCAGACATCAAAATATCTTGGATTGGCCCACTTTTCTTTAGCTGGATTTATTAGGATGTAGGATGAGTAGGAATCTCAGCAGCTAGGAGCAGAAACCAGTGACAGTTAGTGAGGCTTAGTTGAATCAATGGCACACAGGTGCACGTAGAAATGTTCCAAGTTTCATTTATTTCAAAGTTTTAGTTTTTTAAAAGTAAACAGTACAAGATAAACGGAGGATTGGTGCAAATTAGGTCGATGCAAGAATTACGTACCGTCAGTTTGTTTGTTTGTTTGTTTGAAAAGTTTTTGTGATTTTTGCAAGTATTGTTTATCTTTGTTTTGGTTCATACAATCACCTTTAATTCTTGAGGGTTGTTTGTTCTAGTAAGAAAACAATTTATGCCATTGCCATGGACAACTGTTATGCAAGAGTTACTCTTGAGGGTTAGTCTTCTTTACTTCCATTTTAGCATCATAATTATGTAAAGTCTTCATTACATTATTTTATTTTATTTTACATCAAAATGTCTATATATTTTGTAGAGGGGTAGCTGTGTTAGGGCACAATCCTATGGCTGCTAGTCAGCAGCTAGACAGCCATAGGATAGGTTGGTTCCTAGAGAACTGACCCCCACCCTACCCCGCGCCACCTCATAGGTGGCGCGGATCAGCCCTGTGCTCAGCGCTCATAAGAGCAGCACAGAGCGGCAAAAACGGGGTGTTCCCGGGGGCGGGGCAGAGCAGGGAAGTCAGAAATCCGGTACAACACATCCTATGCCGCCACTTCCCACACTCCGAGGTTCCGCAGCTAGACAGCCAAAATCAGCTGTCTAGCTGAGAAAGCAGGGCTGGGGAGCGAGGAGGAGACCTGCTCCTCACCACTTCTCCCGCCCTGCACCGGATAGGCAGTCGCCCCTGGGGTTGGAGGCGACCCTCGATCCACACAGGATTGCTCCCTCCATCTGCTGCAGCAGAAACAATGAAGAGTCTCATGCATGTGAAAATTGCTCAGAGTTCCAAAGGAAAGGAATTCCACAATTACAGAGAATCCAGCAGAAATGCTCTTTACATACATTTGGTGCTCTAAACTTGGTGCATGGAGCAGACATAACTAAGAGGATACTGGACTGATCTTAGAAAATGTATACTAAAATTATTATTATTATTATTATTATTATTATTATTATTAGTGTTGTATTTTAATTGCACAGTAAATAAGATAGATACTTGAGCTAAATATGAGTTCACTCATGGGGAAATCATCTGGTTAGTACAAAGGCATGAAAAATACCAGAGTCAGTTGCCAAGTTAATTATAAATACCTCCTAACTGCCATGTAGCAGTTTAAACTGTGATATGGCTCACTAATGTTTGTTTTTCTTTTTCAGAATTGCTGTTCCTCCTTTGATCCTTGCAGGATCCTCTGTGGAATCCCTGATCTCTGGTGGAATCTCTGATGTTCTCCTATATAAGTGAGGAAAAAAGATATTTTCTTTTATACTATTGGCATATAACTGGCCTCTTTGGCCTTCCAGCAAATAAATGTGTCTGTGTACTTACTTTTTCATAAAACTTTGATACTGCCTTTCTGTGAACAAGTGAGCTGGTTGTGGTTGTGGTTGTTGGTGTGTGTGTGTGTGTGTGTGAGAGAGAGAGAGAGAGAGAGAGAGAGCATGCAAGCATTTAACTACCCTGAAGAAGACTCAGGCTCCATTTAATCACTAACTAAAATGGCCCTGGGGATCAATGCATTAAAAAACAAAAAGGAAGGGAGGAAGATGATGTATTCCAAGTTTGTCCTGGTTACATGATTTTGTACAACAGGGACAGTGCAAAGCAGTCTGTAGTGATCCAAGGTGGCAGGTTTCCGATTCAGGCACTGACAGTTTATTCTCTGAAAAAGTTGACCTTTTTAACGAACACTGAATCTTTTCTTTTCCTGTATGACAGCATTTTGCGCTTACTTTTTTGAGCAGAAACTGTTCTCTAATAGATTTTTCTCTTTGCCATTTATTACACATTGAGGGCAAGGTTTGGTTTCTAATAGTTCCTTTTCATCGAGCTGCCTACTGCTGACTGTGGAAAGTGTAGGTTTGGCTACATTGATGGCTCTCCGTAATGGCTGTGATTACACCCTCTGCATCTTCTTCACAGTGCCAGCCTTTCAGTTGAACAGCACATTATGCCTGGATAAGACTCAAAGAGCAGTTTAATATCAGGGTTCTCTGGAGCTATAATAAATGGTTCAAGATCGAAGAGATAATGCCACAGCAATATGGCTGGGTGGCCCATGAGGCAAAACACATCAATACTGCCTATGTGTACATCTGAGTGAAAGAGAAACTTCTGTTTTACCAAGTCACTGGGAAGCACATAAGTGGAGTGCCCCATGAAAACGCACAGAGAAGAACCAGTGTGAGAGACGTGCAGTCTAGGGATGTACAAAAGTCACTTACCTTTTTGCAGCTTGGATTCACGGTGGGGGGGAGGCGCTCCATCCCTCCCCCCGGAATCCTCCCTGGGCCAGCTCCGCTCTGCGGCGGCTCCGCGGAGCCACCAGCCAGGGCTGTCCATGGCCAGAGTTCTGGCCGCGGACAGGCTGCTGCGGACACAAATGGTGGCCACCGTAGCGGCCGCCATTTGCGTCTAGTGAAGCTGCCGTGATACGCTATGTAAGTATTTATGTAGCCTATCACGGCAAGCCAAAAAACCCACAAAAAACAGCGTACACAAATGGCGGCTACGGCAGCCGCCATTTGCGTTCCCTATTTTTCGCCGTTTTAGCCTACGTAAATATTTACGTAGGCTATTACGCCAAAAAAAAGGGGAACGCAAATAGCGTAGTGGGCACTATTTGCGTTCCTCCCCCACCCCCCCGCCGTAATAGCTTACGTAAATATTTATGTAGGCTAAAACGGTGGGGGGGAAAGGAACACAAATGGCGCTCACTACGCTATTTGCATTCCCCTTTTTTTCACCGTAATAGCCTACATAAATATTTACATAGGCTAAAACGGCTAAAAATAGGGAACGCAAATGGCAGCTGCCAAAGCTGCCACCATTTGCGTATGCTGGTTTTTGGGGGGGGGGTTGGCTTGCCGTGATAGGCTATGTAAATACTTACATAGCCTATCACAGCTATGATGAAGAAGCGAATGGTGGCCGCAGGGTGGCCGCCATTCGCAAGTCAGCGCAGACGGCAGCAGGTAAGTGCTCCGTTTCGCACGCCTTTCGTGGGTTGGGGGGGGGCTTCGTTCTGCCATGGATTTCGAGGGGCCGAATGCACTGGCATTCGGCCTCACCGAGATCCATGGTGGAATTCTCTGACATCCCTAGTGCAGTGAACTCCTAGGCACCTTGCTATCCACAGTCATCTTCTAGCATTGAATAGGCTCCTTTCTAATGCAACTTCAACCTGCTTGCTAAACCAAGGGGAGGCAGTATTCCATAGGTCCAATGGAGCTTAATATAGTTCTTTTTTATATCCCCTTCTGGGAAGCTAATTATGCATAGTCCAAAAATACTCAGTTTTATGGTGGAACTGATCACAGGGCTGCCGCCCAAAACAGCAACCTGTGTCCAGTTTCTCCATCTCCCCCTACAACATTTAGTAAGGAAAAATGCTTAATGTACTATCTTCACATCAGGTGTTTCCCTACCCCTGACATTATTGGCTACCACTGGGGGCCTGAGAACATATGATGTCATGCATTTCATGCATTTCATTGCGTTATTAAACGTTATAAGGTGGGAAGGGAAAACTACTTATCAGCATCAGATAATGAGCATCAAATCTGATGTATTATCAGCATCAGATGCATTTTTAAAATTTATTTAAAACATTTATTGGTGCCTTTCAGGGCAGAGGCCCTCCCAAGGCAGGTTACAGCAATAAAATCCATAAAATGGTTAAAATATTAAAAGCGATAAAAGCATAAAAACAATAATAAAAGCCAACAATAAAACCAGCAACGACAATGATGGCAGTAGCAGCAACAACAGCAGTCATTTCAAGAGAAGGCCACCATAAAGTTATATGTTTTCAAGGCCTTCTTAAAAGCCTGCAATGACAAAGCATGGTGGATCACCAATGGCAACTTGTTCCAAAGGTGTGGGGCCACTGCAGAGAAGGCCCTTTCATGTGTGGTCACCGACCTGACTGCTATCACAGGTGGGCAAATGAGAAGGGCATCTTTTTCTGATCTTAAAGTGTGGGCAGGAGATGCAACGGAGATTAATATTTATTTATTTTATTGTATGCATATCACACAAAAAAATATCTTTATATCATACCTAAAGAATCAGGTTTTAGTTTTGTCATGTTGAGCACCTCCTTGGGAAAGTGGCAAAATACTACTTGCTATTATTATATAACTTCCAGAGGGATATTAGAAACAAGGAAGAGCCTCTAGGGAGGAGGTCTTCAAAATGGTGCCCACTAGCAGCCGTGTGCAAATGGATACCTCTCTTGTTGTCCACCAGCTCTCTGCCCCTCTGGCTTTTATTTTTAAGATTTCAATTTAAAAAAAATAACTGGGAGGCTGGCCTGCTGCAAAGTGAAGTGCCACCCTCCAGCACCATCTTTATTATAAATAATGCCTCTGGGCACCATGTGGACCCCAAAGGTATTCACAGAAAATAAAAATTGTGAGCAGCTGCAGCCCACTGCTTCATTGGGAAGCATCCCCCGCCACCCAGAAAAAAGGAGACCATATGCTTGGGGTCGCCGGCAGCATCCTAGGGGGCTAGAGGGGCATGGGGAGTAAGGGGGTGTTTGGCCTGTGCTGTGTGTGTGTTTTGCCTTATATGGGGGATGGCATGTGGGTGTTTTGCCTGGCTTTTCTATGTTTGTCTTACTCTGAGCATCACCAGTTTGCCTGGGTATTTTGTTGTGTTTGTGGGGGTAAATATGTGATTTGGCATTTGGGGCTCAGACTTCATTTCTGCCTTGTATGCAGTTTCTAGGCCAAGGTGCTTGTCTCCGAGCCTCATCAGTTTTCCGTCTGTGAAATGGAGCAGAGAACTGTGGCTTCAAAAGAGCAGTTTTGTGTTTTGGAGCGCCGCCTCCGTCTCTGCATTGTACTTAGGTTCTTTGACAAGTTACTTTTCTCATAGCCTCACCAGTTTGCCTTCTAAGAAATCACTGTTTGGTGACCAGCCATGACCCCCATGGCAGTCATTTTATGAATGGGCAACACATAAGCTGCATAGCAGCCATTTTGTGAGAGTGCCCACAACAATCTCTCAAAATTCCAGATGTGCCTACTGATCCTAAAGGGCTGGGAACCCTTGCAAAAGGGGCTAGGAGAAGAAGGACAGCCTTTATGGAAAAGGAGAAATGGACACAAATCAGACATCAGAAATGGCAATGTTCAGAAGGTGAGATAACATTTTCAGTCTCCCAAGACACACCACTGCTGACCTGGAAATTACCATTCAGAGCTAAACTCCAGCATGAAACTGCTGTATTAAAACTAACGAGGAAGTTTGATTCTACCCATTTAGGCTTGAATATAATGAGAATAGTAGCTTGTCCCACTACATATGTTAATTAACGCAACAAAGCTGGGATGATTGTGTTATCGCCTATGACTGCTGTTGTAAATGGTTGCATTCCTTATCTCATGCTTTACATAGAATTGCCACAGATTGTGCATTTTGCATTTCATTGCCATTTGGCCCCGTTTTCCCCCTCTATACCCATGTGCATAAATACCTGCCAACTGAGGATAACACTTCATGCGTCCGATGAAGAGTGGGCCTCAGTCCAAGAAGGCTTCTGCTACAATAAATCTGTTGGTATTTAAGGTGCCATAAGACTCTTTGATTGTTTTCATTATTATAAACTAATGCTGGTAGTGTGAAGTTTGTCGGTTTTTGTGAAATCAGGGCTGGCTGGCCCAGAGGGACATTGGCACTTGGTTCCTAGCCGTACAGTGGGCAAATGTGGGTGCCATTCACTTACGGGCATCATACACTTTAATCTCAGTGGTGCAGCCTCACCACTAGGGCTTGAAACAATGTTGTCTGTAAATTTAACTGCACTGTTCCCCTCAAAACTATCTTTTCCTCCTTAGCTTGTCCGCCATGGCTAGTTTTCCAGGCTTGTGGCTTCTTCAGCCCATGCCCAGGCAGTTTGACGGGCAGAAAGGAGCCATACATTCAGAGTTTGCAAATTAAGTTTGCAATCCTGCACTCACTTACCTGGAGGCAAGTGGCAAAATTATCTCAGTGGCATTAACTTCAGAGTAAATATGCAGGATTTGCCCACTGTGGTTTCCTAGACAGCGTACTAAATGTTATTGGAAACCACGTTGTTTGGAAATTTAAACTTGCTGTTGCCTAGCAACAGCAGCATGTGCTACTCCCTCCCTTACCCAGACTAAACAAAATGGCTGAGGTGCTGCTAAAACAGCTAAATTCTCTAAAGTGATGTCTGTGACAGACTGGATGAAGGGATGGAATAATAAAGAGCTGAAGAGAGGAAGGAAAGAGGAAGAGGAATGGTGTACATCATTTGAGCAACCTCTTTCATCTTGAGGGCCACATTGCCTCATGGATAACCTAATGGGGGCATATGTTGGCAGTGCCCAAAGCCAAAGCTAGCAGAGCCAAAAGTGTGTGGGTCACCCTTTTTCTCTTTTTGCCACCCCCTTTTCTCCCTCTCCCTCTTCCTTCCCATGCAGTGAGCTGCCAGGGAACAAACAGATCACTTTTGCCAGAAGTTTGAACTGACTGCATGCAGCGGGCTTTTGAAGTAAGTCTGAGGGCCACATAAAGTGAGGCTGAGAGCCGCAGGTTGCCCGCTCCTGTTTTACA
This sequence comes from Heloderma suspectum, assembly GCF_057233095.1. Lineage (NCBI taxonomy): Eukaryota > Metazoa > Chordata > Lepidosauria > Squamata > Helodermatidae > Heloderma > Heloderma suspectum. The sequence goes on along the minus strand of NC_139460.1, from coordinate 132,267,064 downwards.
CAGTCCAAGGTATTCTCTCACAAAACAACAGCCTTGTGTACAATATTGCATCTATATTAAAATGACATTTCAGATTGCTAGCGACATTGCCAATCAAAAGACATTGTGAAGCTATAAGTCTTTTCTCCTTAACAGATTTTCTTTTCTGATAAGGAAAAAGACAGAAGAAGCAGTGGGAAAACCTGGGAGAGTTACAAATGGAAGACATCATCGTCTGGACACCACCACCCCAAATAAAAATCCATGTTTGAGGCTGGACAATTGCAGGATAAAAGCCTCATCTGGATGCACCTGTATTTCTCCTCAAACAGGCCTACGATTTCCAGGGCCGTGTTTCCACGACAACGGAAGGGTGAAGCAAATGAAGGAATACTGGATTTTTCATGGAATCGGATGGCTCTATGCAGGACTCCACAAAGGACTGCAGCGCACCATTATAAGTTGTTGACAGAAACATACTTCGGGATGGGAGAGTGGAAGAGAACATCATCAGACTAGCAGGGGCTGCTCAACCAATAAGAGAGGCTCCCCTCCAGGCCTTAATGGCAATCTCTGGAACAAGCCTCATTGACCACAACGGAAGCTACTTCTGAGTAGACTTCCCGGACCTATGCCTGATTCTGCCCATATTTTTCCTTTCCCTCTAAATACCAGCCTTCCGCATTAGCAAGCACCCCTGAACTAATGCGCTAACACACGATCATGCAAATGCGTGTTAGTGCTATTGTGCGATTGAGTGATAGAGTGATAGCGAGATACTGACATAGAGGGTATGCGTATTGATGGAAGAACTGTGCAACAGTGTTTTAATGAGATAGCGCCTTAGCATGTAACACGAAAACTGGACTATGATGCTTGTGGCATTGGTTCCTGGGTTGAAAGGACACAAAGGAATATTAGCCATGTGTAGTTCTGGGGAAGCCTGGGGAAGCCTGAGATAAACCTGATTTTCAGGCTCTAGTGGGAGAACTTGCTTGCCTGCAATAGCATGCTTATATGCACTAGTGATCTAGTGCTTATTTTCAAAGTTTTTAAAAATTTGGTCCCTAGGCATCCTGCTCCAAAATGGCAGTTAAACGTCCAGAAAACAGGGAGGGAAAGGGTTGGGTCAGTGAGGTCATGGGCAGGTGAGCGACACCCCCCCGTGGGCAGGGCTACACACCCCCATGGGCATGACTATGAGTGAGTGACGCAAGTGCAGGCGTTGGAACACACCCCAACAGGACTGTAACCGAGCCAAAGTAAAGAAGAAAAGTTGGACTATAACCAGTCTCAGAAGAACTGGGTTTTCCGCAATAAATTCCAGGGCAGCTGCTGGATTGTCATGATATCATGTATCCCTAATGACCTCCATATGCAGCCAGTTCAGAGTAAATTGCTCAAGGAAACACACCCCAGGTCACAGTAACCCTTTTCACATGAGTAACAGGCAAAAGGGGCATGCTGCGATTACTGGGGAATGGGGCTGCACTCCTAGCTCCACCCTAGCATCAGGCACTCTGTCTGGCCCCACCTGCAGACATACCCGTGTTAGCATGGTCTTCTGCAGTGAAGAAGCCATGACAGGAGCAGCTGTTTGCATGTTGGGTTCTTCACCTGAGTTGACCACAGAAATCAGTGAATGTCTGGAGCAGAGCCAAGATGCCCTCTTCTTCATGTGAGCAATGTATGATGGAGGCGAGCATCTGGCTGTGAGGCCAGGTCCTAATTCTGCGCTTGGAGGCATGCAGGTACTGCCGTGCCCTCACAGACCCATATGGTGTCTCTGCAGTCATGCACATGACTGAGATTTATAAGGTTTCCCCCAAGCAAGCAGCAAACCTGTTTATCTGTTGCACTGACCTAGTTTGCTTGCCAAATACTTCCATCTGCGGAGCTTATAAATTGGATCATGAAGTTTGTTTTTAGCAATTCAGTTGTCAGGCAGGTATTTTTCTTTATCATTGTCTTTTTGGCACCAGGCAAAGACATTTTTATTCTCTAAGGCCTTTTAACTTCATTTTTCATATTCATTGTAATATCAATGGAATTTTTAGGATCTTATATATAATTTAATATTTGTAAAGATGCTTAAATTATTGTCTCTGCGGTTGATGGTGGATGGGTGGTTTTAATGCTTTCTATATGTGAAATGATTTGTCTGGGTTTAATATTGCTTCTTGTGCTGGGTTTTTAAGGTTGTTTAGGATTTTAATGTTGCTTTTGATATACAGTTAATTTATATTTTAATGTACTTTATATTTTAATGTACATTTGTACAGAATTTCTTTTAGGAGGCAACTAATTAATATCATTACAGGATGTTTGCCCAGTGCTGCGCCAGTATAATACCATAAAACATAGCATTAGGTCAGCATTTCTGGACTGCTCTGCTTTCATTGTAGGGAAATACCAGCTAGGACAAATCTTAGAATCAAGGTGCCCCTGGTTCTGAGATAGTTGGGCAGGGTAACTGCAGGATAACTGAAGCACTTTTTTTTAAGGTGCAGTTGCAAGATTTTCATTGATGAAAACTGTGAGTCCCCACCCCACCGGTGTCCAGAAGGGATCTATGAAGGAAAGGGATAATATTTGTCCAAACTTCTCTGCAATCATTTTTCTTTCTACATATGTCTTCATATTTCCCTTTGCTGTTCTCTGTACTGTCTTCTTCACTTATTCCTCAACATACATTTAGAAATGGAAAGATGCACTTTCCTAGTGTTCTGATAGATAATCTTCCTTATTTTCCTGTTCTTTCTTTTTTTAAATTCTAAACCAGGCTTCCCCAGCCTGGGACCCTCCAGATGTGTGAGACCACAACCAGTACCTCTTTCTGGTTTATGAGGGCCCTAGCGCAAAGCACCCTCCATGGGTTCCTTCCCTCAGTTACTCTCCCTTCTCACCACCGTTGTCACCAGCTGCTATTGCTCCTCATCCTCTTTCTATCATTACTGCCACTTGCTTTCTTCAGAGAGCCAGTGAACAAGTAGGCAGTGGCATCTGCTCCTCCTCCTTCTCACCAGCACCATTGTCTGGGCTAGAGCAAGAGACAGGTGGACAAGCAGGCTGCAGTGGTGGAAAGGAGGAACAACTCCAGGAGACTCTTGGCCAGTGCCTGACCATGCCTATCCCTGACTGCAACTCTCAGCATCCCCTGGCAGCATGGCTGGCTTGGAGTTGCAGTCCACACATCTGGAGGACACCAGGTTGGGAAGCCTGGTCTAAACTGTTTAGGTAATATGAAATAATAGCTTCACCCACACAAAATATAGTTCCTGGGAATTCTCAGCCCGGCTTTCATCTGCTTCCTCTGCCATAAGTTGATGCCGACTGCCGAGTGGAATGTTCACTTCTGCTCCCCCTCCACCATGTATTCTGAGGCTGAGTGGAATGCTTGCTTCACTTGTACTGTGCTCAGTTTACCCACACGTCCATCATCCATGTCCCCTCTCTTTGCGCCCGTGTTCTAGGGCTGTGCACTGCTTCAGTCTGAATCCCAAAGTGGATTGGGGTGATTCAGACCAAAGCACTCTGGTTCTGGTCAGGCCAAAGTGCTTCGAAGCATGTTGGATCGATATGAAGCACTTCAGGGCGCTGTGGCCCAATCTGGACAGCCACCTGCCCAGCCACACAATTCCCCTGCTCCTTTCTGCAGCCATCGCCATCTTGGAGGGAGTCGCCATTTTCTTCTAAAATGGCAGCTCTTCTTCTTCTGGTAATTAAATGTTGTGTAGATTGTGGTCATAAAGGGGCCATCTACACAACATTACAGGTAGAAATGGGCCGCCTGTAATGTTGCATAGATGCCCCTTTACGTCCACAATCTATGCAACATTTAATTAGTGGAAGAAGAAGAACCACTGCTTTAGAAGAAAATGGTGACTCCCTCCAAGACGGCAACAGCTATGGGTGCTCCTCATGCGTCCAGATAAGGAGGAGTGGGGAGCTCATGCGGCTGGCCAGGAGGCCGCTTTGACTGTCCGGATCTTGCTTTGGAGCTGGCTGAGGAGAGTCAGGACCAGTTTGGAAGCTCTGAATCAGCCTCCGAAGCAGGTTGGGGGGTTCTTGCACAGCCCTACTATGCACGGCTCGCAACTGCCATTGCTTATCCTCATAATCTGCCACCTTTGCATGCTCATTCCAATTTTTCCCCATCTTTATATATATATATATATATATATATATATATATATATATATATGGAGCTTCTGCTCCCCATTCCACAATATTGCTGCATTCCTCAGTCATCCCCATGCCCCTGATCAGCAAGGACCCACTCCTGCCCCTCTCCCTAGGCCCTTTTTGGCATCTGGTACATCCACAGGCAGAACACCCTGTTTTAAAATAGGTGCAGTGATGAGCTGGGGATGATGCGTGCTCCATAATGGTGCTCCTTACTGTTGGATGGCACCAAGTTTATTGTGGAATATGGGCACCACTGAGAGAGCTGGGGGGGGGGGATAAACTTCCAGGTTCCGGACGCTGAAGAGTAAAATGCCCCCTGTGAATACAAAAGTTCCCTGCATTAAATAATTATTTAAATATCGGAGGAAAATTGCAGTGGTGAGCCTGGTTACACCAATGTGCTAGTGCCCATATGTGGATGCTTGCATTACTCTATGCAGGTGTTCAGCCTGCTTGTGTAAGAGCCAAAAGTAACCACAAAAACTGGTGTAACCCCCAACATCCTCATTCCCTCAGTCGTTGATCTTCCCCTATTGAGTAGGGAGGTCTGAAGGCTTCTCCCCATGTTCTCTTGAGCAGAGTAGAAACCATGATAAAGTCCCCTCTCACCATGAGAACAACAGGGACTGAGTGGGTGGGGACCCTGGAGATGGGGCTTGTGTTTGCACCCATGTCCTTCCCACTTTTAACCCTCAGGTGAGCAGGCTGAACAGCTGTAGAGGGTTTATATGCTTCCCATCCTGATTGTTTGGTGCCTAGTTGCTATACCAAGAGCTAGCTACGACATTTATCCCTACAAGCACACAGAGGCTAGAAATAATTCATTAATGACCAGGAAGAATTGGCCAGGGAAGCATTGCTTGGACCCACCTATCAAATAAAGTTGAGGCAAAGAAAGCAACTATCCTGGGGAAGAATGACTTTGCACAGGAGAATTTAAAGGCCAAACACAAGGTGTCCACAAGTGTCCACAAGTGTCCAAGCTCTGCTTGAAATATATCACTGCAGACTCCTCTTTAAAACAACAAAATATCCAGACACATTTCTTGTGTATAAAAGTTCTCCCATGGAAGAAGAAGAAGAAGAAGAAGAAGAAGAAGAAGAAGAAGAAGAAGAAGAAGAAGAAGAAGAAGATGATCATGGTGTTGTGTGTCTTTTTCCCAGAGCTCTGATGCCTCCCCTTGCATCCACCGTCAGCAATGCAATCATTCAAATAAGGTGAAATCAATCATATGATGAGCCCCACCATATAATACTCATCTTTGAGCAGAATGAATAAATCATTGTGCCCCTGACAGAGTATTTATGCCACAAATTGAGCTAGGAAGTGGCTTGGCAACACTTTGATGAGTATGGCTGTGATCGTGGCAATATGGGAATGAATACATCTTTGTACTTGGACCAGTTCAAATTTTGGAACCTGTTGAAACTAAGACTGTGCAGGGAGAGCAATCTTGCTGTGACGAAAGAAGCACGAAACAAACCCGATGGCTGTCAGAGGAGAATTCATTTGATGAATGACCCCCACTCCCCACCATTCCCATAGAGAAATTTACCTGGGAGAAACAGGAAACTGATAAGCACTTTTCTCTTTGGTGAGAGAGCAAAACTTCCAGGTTTCAACCAAGAGCAATCATTTTCATTCATCTGTCACCACTGGGGCCATAGATTTGTTTTGAGTTCTCTCAAGTGTATCAACACCATTATAATCATAGTGTCTAAACTATACTAGGCACTTTACAAGAGAGTAAAATTAAGAGGTTTGTGCCCAAAGCGGCTTACAATTGGAGACTAGATAGGAGGCAAAAGGAATTGGAAAGGGAAACAAGAATATGCCAGTATTATATGTCCATAGTTTAGTAAAAAAATATGGCTGAGATACAGCAAAACTTAAACCATTAATAAATCCTATTGATTTAGACAGAAGAGAGATGCAGCCAAGTCCCGTTAATGTTTGTACCTGTGTTCAGTGGGACTTATTCCTGAGTAAGTGTGCATTTTTTAAATTTTATGTATTATTTCATTTGTATCCCACCTTTTTTCTCTTGCAAGCAACCCAAGGCAGTATGCATGATCCTCCTCCTTTCCATTTTATCCTCACAATCACCCTGTGAGGTAGGTTAGGCTAAGAGTCATTGACTGGCCCAAAGGCACCCAGTGAGCTTCATGGCTAAGTGGGGACAACCTGGATCTCCTGAGTTTTATATCTGTACATGTATAATTTGGACCATCATATCTATCTATTATCTGGACCATCATATCTACTACTGTGGGCAAGAATCCCTTAGAAGAAATGGAGTAGCACTCATAGTCAACAAAAGGGTGGGAAAAGCAGTACTGGGGTACAATCTCAAAAACGATAGAATGATCTCAGTACGAATTCAAGGCAAACCATTCAGCATCACAGTAGTTCAAGTCTATGCCCCAACCACTGATGCCGAAGAAGCTGAGGTTGATCGGTTCTATGAAGACCTACAACACCTTCTAGAGCTAACACCAAAAAAAGATGTCCTCTTCATCATAGGGGATTGGAATGCTAAAGTAGGAAGTCAAGAAATCACCGGGATAACAGGCAAGCATGGCCTTGGTGTACAAAATGAAGCAGGACAAAAGCTAATAGAGTTTTGCCAAGAGAACATGCTGATCATAGCAAACACTCTTTTCCAACAGCACAAGAGACGACTCTACACATGGACATCACCAGATGGTCAATATCGAAATCAGATTGATTATGTCCTTAGCAGCCAAAGATGGAGAAGCTCTATACAGTCAGTAAAAACAAGACCTGGACCTGACTGTGGCTCAGATCATGAGCTTCTTGTTGCAAAATTTCGGCTTAAATTGAAGAACGTAGGGAAAACCACTAAACCATTCAGGTATGACCTAAATCCTATCCCTGATGAATAAACAGTGGAGGTGAGGAATAGATTTAAGGGATTAGACCTGATAGACAGAGTGCCTGAGGAACTATGGACGGAGGTCCGTAACATCGTTCAGGAGGCAGCAACTCAATCCATCCCAAAGAAAAAGAAATGCAAGAAAGCCAAGTGGCTGCCTGATAAGGCTTTACAAGTCGCTGAGGAAACAAAGGGAAGTGAAAAGCAAGGGAGAAAGGGGAAGATATATCCAACTGAATGCAGAGTTCCAGAGAATAGCAAGGAGAGACAAGAAGGCCTTCTTAAATGAACAATGCATAGAAATCGAGGAAAACAACAGAATGGGAAAGACTAGAGATCTCTTCAAGAAAATCAGAGATCTCAAGGGAACGTTTTGTGCAAAGATGGGCATGATAAAGGACAAAGAAGGCAGGGACCTAACAGAAGCAAATGAGATTAAGAAGAGGTGGAAAGAATACACAGAACAACTATACAGGAAAGATCTGAATGTCCCTGATAGCCATGATAGTGCAGTCACTGAACTTGAGCCGGACATCCTCAAGAGTGAAGTCAAGTGGGCCTTAGGAAGCATTAGTAACAACAAAGCTAGTGGAGATGACAGTATTCCAGCTGAGCTATTTAAAATCCTAAAAGATGATGCTGTTAAAGTGCTCACTCAATTATGCCAACAAATTTGGAACACTCAACAGTGGCCGCAAGACTGGAAAAGGTCAGTTTACATTCCAATTCCAAAGAAGGGCAACACCAAAGAGTGTTCAAACTACTGCACCATTGCGCTCATTTCACATGCCAGCAAGGTGATGCTCAAATCCTACAAGCTAGGCTTCATCAGTATGCGAATCGAGAACTACTGGAAGTACAAGCTGGGTTTCGAAGAGGCAGAGGAACTAGAGATCAAATTGCCAACATTTGCTGGATCATGGAGAAAGCAAGACAATTCCAGAAAAGCGTCTATTTCTGCTTCATTGACTATGCTAAAGCCTTTGATTGTGTGGATCACAACAAACCGTGGCAAATTCTGAAAGAGATGGGAGTACCAGACCACTTTACCTGTCTCCTGAGAAACCTGTACGAGGGTCAAGAAGCAACAGTAAGAACCAGACATGGAACAACCAATTGGTTCCAAATTGGGAAAGGAGTACGACAAGGCTGCATATTGTCACCCTGCTTATTTAACTTATATGCAGAGTACATCATGAGAAACGCCGGGTTGGATGAATCACAGGTCGGAATTAAGATTGCCGGGAGAATTATCAACAACCTCAGATATGCAGACGATACCACCCTAATGGCAGAAAGCGAAGAGGATCTAAAGAGCCTCTTGTTGAGGGTGAAAGACGAGAGTGAAAAAGCTGGTTTGAAACTCAACATTAAAAAAACTAAGGTCATGGCATCTGGCCCCATCACTTCTTGGCATATAGAAGGGGAAGAAATGGAAGCAGTGACAGATTTTATTTTCTTGGGCTCCAAGATCACCGCAGACGGTGACTGTAGCCATGAAATTAAAAGACGCTTGCTCCTTGGGAGGAAAGCTATGGCAAACCTAGACAGCACAGTAAGAAGCAGAGACATCAAACAGAGACCCTTGCTGACAAAGGGCCGTCTAATCAAAGCTATGGTTTTCCCAGTAGTAATGTATGGCTGTGAGAGCTGGACTCTAAGGAAGGCTGAGCACCGAAGAATGGATGCTTTCGAAGTGTGGTGCTGGAGAAGACTCTTACGAGTCCCCTGGACTGCACGGAGGTCCAATCAGTCAATCCTAAAGGAAATCAACCCTGAGTGCTCACTGGAAGGACAGATCCTGAAGCTGAAATATTCTGGCCACCTAATGCGAAGAGAAAACTCTCTGGAAAAGACCCTGATGCTGGGAAAGACTGAAGGCAAAAGGAGAAGGGGACGGCAGAGGATGAGATGTCTAGATAGCATCACGGATGCAATGAATATGAACTTGAGCACGCTCCGGGAGAGAGCGCAGGACAGGAAGGCCTGGCGTGCTATGGTCCATGGGGTCACGAAGAGTCGAACATGACTGAACGACTGAACAACAACAACATGTATAATGTTTATAAGTATCTTTTAAAATTAAAAAAATGATTCAATTTTTTAAAAGTTGTGGTATAGAAAAACAGACAATAAGACATTTTGAGGCATTTCTCTGAAAAGAAAGGTGTTAGATTTGTTCATGAAAATTATTCCTAAAAATCGTAGGCACACTTGCAACCCAGTCTTGACCTGTGTGTGTTTTTTCAGAAGATCAGACAGTAAGACTGACCCAGTTAAGAAACAGTGGTTCATACATTGTGCCATTCTGGATAGGTAGCTTCCACCACTTAAATACAAGACACCTGTTTCCACTAGAAATGAGTGAGTTCCTCAGAGTTCTCCCCATTTTAACTAGGCTATGTTTCCATGACAATGGAAGGAGAAGCTAATGGAGGAGTACTGGATTTTTTAAAAAGGAATTGGCTTTGCTGTGAGCAGGACTCCATGAGCAGATTCTCCAGACCAGTGAAAATCACTTCACAGAACATACTTCCTGGTAGGGGTGCTCATTGAGGGTTAGCACCTGGACAGCAGATTGAGCAAGACACACAGGCCCTGTTTCTATGACAACAGAAAAATAAGCTAATGGAGGAGTACCAGATTTTTTAAAAGGAATCAGCTTTGCTGCGATGTGGTCTGAGCAGGGCTCCATGAGTGGGATCTCCAGAGCAGTAAAAATCACTTCACAGAACATACTTCCCAGTGGATGTGGGGGTTGGAGTGAACATCATCTGACTGGCAGGGGCTGCTCAACCAAAAAGAGAGCCCCCCCCCTTTCTCTTTTCCCCTGAAAGTCCAGATGCACCTGCATTTCAGGAGCAATCCTCACTGAGCACAATGGGAGTTACTTCTGAGTAGACTCACATATGCTTGTGCTGAGAAAAGGGGTGGGGGAGAACTCAAAGATGGGAAACCAGCCCCCATTTTGACCCACAGGATCTCTGTAATGAATTTGGCAGACAAGCATCAAATGGAGCCCCAAGCTTCCTAAAGCATTGCTGCGCTTGATTGCGGGGTGGGGTGGGGGAGAGTACTTGCTTCCTATGTGCGCATTTGGCAGACAACCTTCATTGAGCACAATGGGTGTTACTTCTAAGTAGACACTACTTGGTTTGTGCTGGGAAACACAGGGGTGGGAGACAGGAAACACTCCTTGACCAAGGTCACAGTGAAAGGCACACCCTGGGCAGAGCCTGCATTTGTTGTTGTTGTTCAGTCGATCATGAGGGGGTTGGGGCATACAACAACTATACTGAGGAGAACCCGACTTGAGGAAAAGAATCGGACTTTAAGCAGTCTCAGGAAATCTGTTTTTTCCTGATAAGCTCCGGGGTGGCTGCTGGATGGGCACAACGTCTTCTATCCCCAACGACCTCAACACGCAGCCAGCTCAGAGTAAATCACTGGTGGAAACAGGCCCTAGGGCTTTATTCGAGCTCTTCCCCCACCCCCACCCCCACCCCCACCCCAAAAATAAAATTGGGAGAGCCCAGGTAAGTATTTTTGGAGCCAAAACACCATGCTCAGAAAAATCCCTGCTCTGTCAGCCACTAACAGCCTCACCAGCCTCCTCCTCACACCCCAAAAAACCACTCCCCCACTTACCTTCCAAGAGGTGGCAGCAGAACCAACAGCAGGAACATGCAGATTTAAAGTTTAAAGGAGAGGTTATTTTCCCCTTCTGTCCTTCCCCCAGCTGCGCTTTATTAGCCTTGGCTTGGGGAGAAGGAGGGAAAGGGATCTTGTGCCTGTTGCTGGTCCTGCTGGTCCTTGGGTGTGGGGGGGGGCCTTGCAGGGAGGGGTGGTCTGGACTCTTAGGAATGGGCAGAGGGGATCCAAGAAATAGAACTCTTTTGCAGCTCAAATTTTATCCCACCTGGAGGACAGTTTGGAGGCTTGTTAGGTCACCTCTCCTTTGAGGTAGAATTTAACAAGCCCCCAAAGTCTGTTTCTGGGCCTAAGCCTGAAGAAGTCAACTGGCATAGTTTCTACTCAGGACTGTGCTATATAACAATTAATGTTGCTGCATATCTCAGAAAGAAGGGAACTTCAGCTAACTAATACTGGTAAATCCTGTTGGATGCCGCTCTTCCCTCAATCCCTGTCACCCACTGTATATCTTCCAGATCTAAGTCCATGTGTCTACCCACTGAGCAACCCAAGATCCCATGTAGTAGATGTGGGGAAATTGGAAGAAAAGCAAATGGGATGCTGGATAAAAGAGTCTAGTCACTGACTGCATTGAGTGTGTGTGTGTGGGGGGAATAACATGGCCAACTTCTTTGCCTTAAAAAGCTGTGTGACAACAAGGCACCGTTTGGCAGAGGAATCTGCTGCTGCAGCAGGACTGACCGTGAGATCATGAAATATTTCCCAGCCTCAATGTTTGTGAGTAGAACAAGGAAAATAAAAGCCCTGCTCAGAGTCTTGATACTATAATCTGATACATTATCATAATAACATCATTTCAAGTTGCAAATATGTCATTACCCATTTTAATGATCTGATTACATTCATTTGCACCAACTTTGTAATTAGATGTAATTTCATACTTAACAAGTTTTTTGTTTTTTATTTTAAAAAAATGATTGTGGTAATGCTCCGATCTGTTCAGAGGAGGACTGTGGGCTGCTATATGATGGCCGGCAGGAGCCAAAATGATAGCTGACAGAGCATTTTCAGTTGATCAGCTGTGAAGAACTGACTTTTCCAAGGTGGCATCTCCCCACCCCACCCTTTATCTGCTACTCTTGAATGAATCAGATTTACCAGAGTTGAAATGTCTTTTACCATCTGAACTGGAATCATGAGTAGGGCCAGCATCAAGGGTAGGCATAGTTAGGCACCTGCCATGGGCCCATGGGTCCATGCCCCAGCACGAGCCCACTAACAAAAGCTCTCTGGAGTTGCTCCTCCTTTTCACCACTGCAACCTGCTTGTTCACCTCCCTCTTGCTCTGTCCCAGACAATGGTGGTGGTGAGAAGGAGGAGCAGCAGATGCTACTGCCTACTTGCTCTCTGCCTGTCAGGAAAGCAAGTGGTAGCAATCATGGCAGAAAGGATGAGGAGCAATAGCAGCCGGTAGCAATGGTGGTGAGAAGGCAGACTCACTGAGGGAGGGTGCCCATCAAAATGTCTGGCCCAAGGGCCCTCAAAAACCTGAAGCTGGCCCTGACCATGACAAAAACCCCTGGGGAGTGAGACGTACATAGCATCTTAGGCTGCTGCAATACTCTGTGCCTGTTTGTGCTTATTACCGTCCCACTGAAAGTTATGGGATTTATTTGTTATATTTATATCCTGCCTTTCCTCCAAGGAGCCCAAGTCCGACTACATGATCCTCCTCCTCTCCATTTTATCCTCACGACAACCCTGTGAGGTAGGTTAGGCTGAGAGTCAGTGATTGGCTCAAAGTCACCCAGTGAGATTCACAGCCAAGTGGAGACTAGAACCTGGACCCCCCATGTCCCAGTCCAACACTCTAACCACTACAGCACACTAGATTGACACGACCAGAGAAACATAGATTCTTTGGGCCAGTCATCACCATATCAAATCCCAACCTATCGACATAGGCAAGGTCCACAAGATCCACAGGATGATATGAGCCACAATAATTCATTTTGGAGACGTATATACAAGGGGTGAGGGGACCAGGCTTCCCCAGGGAACTGCAGGGTGGGAGGGGAATGAGCCAACAGCTGGCTATCTTTGGAGCTGCACTGGGAGACTAGAGCAGAACCTCCCCATGGATTTTTAGCATGTTGAACTCTTTCTGGTGCTGCCATGGGATTTTTCTTCTTCTTATAGTGACTACTTCCTAGTTATTCATTCTAACCCTACACAAATGTGAACTGGGGTGGTCACTTATGCATTGCCAAAAAAAGAAGAAATGCACCACCCAAGAAGAGGATAAAAGAGGGTGTTAATTTGCATAACATTACCATATGCAAATTTATATGTGTGGGTTCACATTTGCAAATAATAATTATAATTTAAATAGAAAGACACCTCTCACCATACTGGAGAAGACTGACTAATGAGCAGGGCATTGGACTCGATGGTCTTACAGGCCCCTTCCAACCCTACTATTCTATGATTCTATGATTCTATGATTCTATGACCAGGTGATCTGTGCCCCTGCTCAGTCTGCTGTCCAGGTGCCAACTGGTGATGGGCCACTTCAAGGCCCCTCCCTGCTCTCCCTCCTGATGGTTCTTTGACTTTAAACCTGACTTGGACTGGCCACCTCTTCAAATAGAGGCCTGCCCTCTGTAAAGTAGGTCACCTAGCCTCCCTAAGGTACAAACCTTTGCAGCTTAAAAAAAAATAAAAGACTGCCTTATACATTCCCACAAGGAAAGACTCCAGGTAGGAAGTGTGACTCCCACTTGTAGACCATTGATGTGTGACAATCATGCAGTGGATTTTTCACTCTATATCTTGGGGAGTTGCCACAGCTTTACTACAGCATAGGTACACATTGTGTTTCTGCAGGACAAGGAAAAAAACTAAAGTGAGCCAGATCACGTGGTACAATCTACATGAAAGGTTTGCATAATTTCCAGAATATGGGTAGTATCCAGTGATAGTCCTATGTGGATTAGACCATTGAAATGCATGAGACCCATTCATTTCAATGGATCTATGCGTACGGCTAATATTGGATACTGTCCTATGTATTATATTTCTGTGTAGGACTTGCATAATATTTGAGACAGCTCTGGTCTCCAAATTGGTCACCTATAGTTCCTCACTATTTGGAAAAGCGAAATGAAAAGCTATGCCCGAAGGCGGACAACCATGTATTTTTCAGAGCTGAGAATGCATTGCTTGGTGTATACACTCTATCCACTTTTGCTACTGGCAAACTGAATTTGCTGGGTTTTGCATTGTTTCACTAAATCTGCAGACCCTGTTTGACTAGAGATGACAGGTGAACAGAGGAAACGCAGTTGTCCATCTGAGACCATTTCAGAGATTCGGATTGTGGATGATCAACACGCATCAGTGGGGGGTGGGGCTATGGCATCATGGTGGCAGGCTCTGTCCCTGGCCTTTGCATCTCCCCCCCCAAAAAAAAACCCCCACAGTGACCCAGATGACCAGAATGGAAGGAGCCGGCAGTGAGCATGTAAGCCTCTTGGTTTCCTCTGGACCTCTGATCGGTTAATTGCTCCCAATTGAGCTCCTTTGTTCCAGCACTCCCTTGCTCAGTTCCTGCTCAAGCCCTGGCTCCAGTTCCAGCTGTCATACTAGGTGCTGGTCATGGACAATATCTCAGTACTGTTTAGTACATTCCCCTATCAAGGAAGGGCCATAGCTCAGTGGCAGAGCACCTGCTTGGCATGCAGAAGGTCTCAGGTTCGATCCCCAGCTTCTCCAGGTGAAGCAAGGAAAGAATCCTGCTTGAAACTCTGGAGAGCTGCTGCCAGTCAGTGTTGACAATACTGGGCTGGATGGAACAAGCGTCTGACTCAGTATAAGGTAGCTTCCTATGTTCCTAAGTAATATGCATGATCTCCAACAGGCCTCAGGGAATGTGTGTATCTTGACATGGTTTTGTGCATTCTTTGAGCATAATCTCCAACAGCCCTTGGGGAATGTGCATATCTCAACTGCACTGTACACATTCTCTGGGCAATATGCATATTCTCCACCAGGCCCTGTTGAGATATGTACATCCCCCGAGACCTGACTATGTATATTGACTGGGAAATGTGCACAATTCCCTCTTCATAGACAGATGGTGTGCACATTTTCTCCCTGAGCACAGTGAATGTGTGAAATAGCCATTTGTTAGGCACATGTAGCTTACACGCATGCACACACACACACAGGGAAAATGCTTCTGTGATTAAGAAGATCCCTAGAGGCTCATCAATTGCATTCATCAAGTGTTCTGATCTTTGCATTATTTGTAGAAATATACTAAATGTTCTCTTCTTCCATGAGGAGGGAGGAATTCCTCCCCGCCCAGCCTTAATTCAAGCTTTTTTTCATTACCTTTCCTAACTGTTCACAGCCATTGTTTCCCCTTTCTGTGGCTGTTTCAACATTCCCAACCACCTTTCTTTTCCTCAAGTGACCCAAGCCAAGTAGGGATAACGTGGCGGCATGGTCATGTTGTGACTCTGCATAGCCAAATGTATTTCTCTCTGGTAACTGATGAGGGTAAATGAAGACAACTGAGACTGACTACAGTGCTTCCAGCATGGCAGCATGACATTGCTTTCCTTCTTCTGCTCCCCTTTCGATATGACCCCAGACAATTCACTGCTTTGTGTAGGTGGGGGATGCTCTTTGCCATTGCCAAAAAAGGTGCAAAATCTTTAGCTCAGCCCTAACTACTTGTGTTAGTGAAGGACTGTATTCATGTTTTATTTACGTATTTTATTTTATTATTTTTATTTAACCCTTGACATTCTACCAGGAACTAACAATAAAAGCCAACATTTAAGATAAAAATATAATTCAAATAACCATAAAACAAATACATTAAAATGCAATTTAAAAACAGAACAATAACAAAATAAAAACAGCAGCCAACCCAACAGACCAGCATACATGCCAAATGTCTGCTTGAAGAAAAACGTCTTTGCCTGCCAGCGGAAGGACAACTGTTTCCCTCTGATGTTAAAATATATATTTTAACAAGTTTTTGAATGCACCTTTTCTTCCTTTTGATGCTGCATTACACTTTATTTCCTTTGCTCTTGACAGCCAATGGCAGCATTAATATCAGAGTAGACAGAACAAGTCCAAGATTTACGCTCAGTGATATTTCTGAACCAGAGCAGGTGCAGCTGGGGGGGGGGGGGAGCATTTTTTTTTTTTAAGGAGTCAGATGGTATTGTGTAGCAAACAGAAGGCAAAGGACTGGTTTGAAAGCACAAAATCAGGTTCTTTTATTGATGCAGAATACATTAATTTGTGATGCAAGATTTGAAATGACTGGTTATAGAAATGTATCCATCTGATTGTGGTTTAATTTTCCATGGGCTGCAATATCTATAGCGAAGGAACCACAAGCGTCATGTGCAGGTTTAGTCCTTTGGAATCATCACCTGCAGTTTCACACGTGCGAGAGAGAGAGAGAGAGAGAGAGAGAGAGAACATAAGCACAGCCGTCATGCACCCGCACAATGGTCTCTCCAGCTCTTGAATTTCAGTATTCTTGAGCAATGCATTTTGCAAGGATGTTCAACTGGGAGTATTTTGAACACCATTTCATTATAGCTTCCTAATGTGTTCAGGGTCATCCCTGAACAGGATTAGATACAAAAGCTTCTGGAAGTTTTAACAGCAGTGGTACTAACATGCTATATACCATTTCACCATATCATTTCCTTCCGGCCTCTTGTAGTAAGGCATTAGGAACTCCAGAAACAAGGAAGCAGTCAGCATTTTAACAAAATGCATTTGATGGGCTTTGGACTCCTGAAATGTGTGAAATACATTGCTAAGTAGATTGGAGCCACCCCCCAAAGCCACAAGCTCTCAGACCTTTCCACTGGTATGATCCTGTGAAATGAGTGCCAGCATGAATCAGCAATTTTGCTGAGGATATAGGGGGAATTTCTTAATTTTACATATTTCAAAATCACCCCTCCTGCCACTGAGCTCTTGCGGCAACATGCAGAATAAAACGAACATAACATTTCCAAAATCCATATCACCATAATACCTTTACTAGACCAAGGTCACAAAGTACTGTGCAAGCTTTTGGCTCCTCCAGAACTCTTCATCAGGCAAGATAGTAAACAAAGCAAAAAAGGATGGAGGAGTAAAATGCTTGATGTTCAAGCCATGTGGTCTGCCTTTGGTTAGATTCTCAAGATGGATAGTAAGAGGAGGCTGCAGACATTCAAATTAGACTCATCTTGCCTGATGAAGAGTGGTGGACAACTTGAAAGCTTACATAGTATTTTGTGATCTTTGAGTTGGTCTAATAAAAATATTATGGTGATATGGATTTTGGTATTTTTGTTTTGGGATTTTCTTTTGGCCAACACAGCTACCTTAACTTTTAAAAATAAAACAACTCCATCATAACAATATAAAAAAAACAGGAACCAGAGCATTAATTACAATAAACCCAATGAACAAAGGCAGCTGTAACATTTTTAGAGCAGTGAGCCTGTTTAAGAAAATAATACCTCCCTGTGTTCAGTAAAAATATTCCCTCTCTATGGCTTGCTTTTTACTTTATTTTTTAACTTCTGCAAGTTTGAAGCAGAAGCTGGCTGTGCACAGTGCTAATTGGCTGGCACCTGGAATGTCATTAAGGGAGCAATCCTATGGCCGCTAGTCAGTGGCTAGTCAGCCATTGGTTTCTGGAAACCAACCTCAGAGCCTGAGCTCCGAGGTCAGTTCCTGGAGAACTGACCTTCCCCCCCTCCCACACTGCTTCGCAGGCAGCTCAGAATGGCCCCGCACTCAGAAGAGGAGCGTGGAGCAGCAAAAACGAGGCATTCTGGGGGGCATTCCGGGGAGGGGAAGGGGGAAATGCCAGTATGACACATCCTATGTGTCATCCAGCATCTGGCTCCCCAGCTCCACCTTCCCATGGTTAGATAGCCGAAATCGGCTGTCTAGGTGCAAATGCAGGGTGGCTGAAGGTGCAAATGCAGGGCAGCTATCCCTGCATTGGATAGACAGTCACGTCACCTCCAAGTTTCGAGGTGGCCGCCTATCCCAATAGGATTGTGCCCTCCCAAACTTCCCTCCCAAACTCTACAACATACTTTTTTAAAAAATCTCCTTTTAAACATTACTTGGGTGATGAATAAACAGATAAACACATGATGAACATGTACACTATTTAAAATACTTTTTTTTAAAAGGCAGATAGCTTGCCTTAACCATGTAAGGACAGGCAAGATTAATGGCTGAGATGAGAGTTCAGTTCACTAATATGTACAACTGCCTTTCCAGTTACAAAGTCAGGAGGAAGCTGGGTTCATGCTGTGGCTGAGAGATGCACTATTTTATATAACAAGCTTTTCTACATAAGGCATTTATTGTGCTCTCGTCATTCCTTACTTACAGTTGTTTATGGGTTCTTTAGATGATGTCATAATCCTCTAGTTTTGCTTGTGTGTCTAAAGAGCACTTTCAGCAAGTTTTTTTAGAGCAGGGAAAATGCAGTATTATTTAAAGCAAGCAAGCAAGCAAACAAACAATTTCCACTTGTGTATTTCTGCTATTCTGGTATACCACAGTGCCACCTAGAGTTTATGCAGCAGAAAAGGAGGAAAGAAATTCTCTTTGTGTAGTGCTCAGATCTCAATTCTGCCAAAAGTAGATACAGCGGATTAACCGCCTCGTGTAGAAAAGCTCAACGTCTATCTTCACCCTTACATTCTGAATCCCTTTCAAAGATGGGACTTTGCATTATTGGGCTTCACAGCCAATTTGCTAGTACAGCCCTACCAGCATATCTGGTATATTAGAGGATTGTGAGTAACAGCACCCCTCTTCACTCCTTCTCTTTTCTGTCATCACACACTTAGGACTTCTGTGCTCATAGAGAAAGGACAGGTGTCCCTGGGATTTCTACCAGTGTACTGATCCCAAGAACAGGAAGCCCAGCCCTGCTGGCACAGAGAGCCCAGCTGACCCCAGAGGCTGCTAAGTAATACCCTGATCTTGCAACCTGCACTTGACTGGGGCATCTGTTTCTTTTGCATGTTGCCCCATCACACACACATTTTCACGTGTGGATGCTCACATGCACATAGCCTGACTATTCTCCAGTTCACGTAGTCCTTTTATAAATGTGACAGAAAATATCTTCTTAATAGAAGCTGATGTTGTGGTATTATGATGACATTGGACAGGTACTGGTGTCTGCAGAACAGGGCAGGACAATTGTTGGGTTTCCCAAAACAAGAAAAGATGGAAAATCCAGAGTAATTTTTTTTTTTTTAAGCCAGCCTACAGACTCCCTCTAAGAGAGATCACAACAACAATATGAGATAAGAAAGCAAATATACCTCTGGCAGAATGAGTGCTTTTTCAAAGTCACAACTGAAGTCTAGAGTAACCATGTGAAAGAGAAAAAAGAAATCACGAAAAGCATCTAATTCCCCCTGCTGCCGCCACCCCTCGTTTTCCTGGCCCCATCCAGCAGAGTTCTGCAAAAGCCTGTCTATCTGAATGCTGACCAGTTTTCTTTGTGCCACATTACCTTCAATATTTGCCTGTCACTCTGCTTCTGTTAAAGACCCCCAAGTGCATGCATGTACGACTCATGGTCAAAGAGTATCATGGGCTTTGTAGTCTTAAAGTTATACAAACAGACATTCCTACACTTTCTTCTTTTGCTAACAAAAAGAATAGAGAGCTTGCACTCGCTCTCTGTGTGTGAACTAGCTGATTAAGAGCGGCGGTGGCAGCAGGCAAAGGAAGTGCGAGTGGTAGTGTGGCACAGTGTCCTGCCCTGGTGAGCTGGCACTGGTCACATCCACTGCACAATTTTGACAATGTGTGTGAGCCTCTTTAACTCTGGAGTCTCCAACTTGACGTCCGTGGGCACAAATGTACCTGCAGACACCTCTCTTGGTGCCTACCAAGCTTCCTGCCCCCCCCATTTTTTAATTTATTTCTTAATACTAGTTTATTTTTTAATTGGGAGACTGCCAAGCTGCAAAGTGAAGTGCTGCCCTCCAGCACCATCCTTATTTGGTTGTAGAAGAGTGGTTTGTGTTTTGGAGATTAGACCGACCTCTGCCTTGTACTTAGGTTCATGGGCAAGTGTCTTTTCTTTTAGTCTCACCAGTTTGCTTTCTGGAAAATGAGTGTTTTGTGACTGGCCATGCCCCCTGTGCCAGCCATTTTGTGGGAGTGCCCAATAAATTCTATCAAAATTTTAATTGTACCCACCAATCCAAAATGATTGGGGACTCCTGCTGTAACTTGTCATCAAAAGCATAGTGGATTTTAGAATGGCTGCTTGCCAGAATTTTGTAGATCAGATATTGCTGAACTTTTAATATTTGCCACCAAATTCTGCTTTTACAAAGAGTGTTGGTGGCATCTTCTAGAACTGAGCTTAGGATTTCATCTCAAAACTGAACTACCTCATTTTATTGCACCCAAGTGCAGTTTCCATGTGCTATGGGAAAGGTGTGATGGGGGTGGCAGGGGGATGGTCTGAGAATATTTTGTGCTGAGATAAACTGAAAGAGGCTGCCAATTTTATTTTATTTTTAAGAATTCTTCTGTGCATTTGCTTTTTTCTTCCTGCTAGCTGCTCACCCTGCTAAAGTTTTGGCAGGCGTCACCATTTTCCTGCCAGCTTTCCCTCTTCTGAATTAAGGAGAGGTACCTCATTGCCAACAGCAGTCCAGATTCAGAACAAACTGCTATGAGTTCAGCAAGATGGCATGTAGGGACAATTCTACCTGTCAATCCCATGAGCCAGTTGGCAACCTCTCTCCCTGTCAGGAGAAGAGATTATTGCGTCCATAGGGGAAAGCCTCCAACCCGAACATTCACAAGAGGATTCTCTTTTGCTAACGAAAATTGATAAACTGGCAGAGAGCCCTCTAATTCTATAAATTGTTCCAAAAATGTTTGAAGATTTAAATATTGGCAGGCTCAAAAAGACAAAAAATAGTGGGGCATGCACATGCAATACTTTTGCACGATACATTTTTTTTTTTAACTGCTTTAAAATACTTTGCACTTCCTCTAGCAAGCGACGTGATATTTTAATATACCACCAACCATCATTCAGGGAGAGGTTAAAGTAGGAATATAGGGGCTTTTTCTAACCACTACACATGAAGAACAGGGGCACACAAACACAGGTCAGTGAATGCATGATAGAGCTGAAATGAATATTTGGAAATATTGCAAATTTCCAGTTATTTGATCATTAGAATGAAATGTTAATGTTAATTTTTACTTCAAAATTTGGGTGTTTTAGGGTGCAATCCTATGCATGTTTAGACACAAAAAAGTCCTACAACTCCTAGCATGATACAGTCAGACACAATGTATAGGATTGTGTCCTTAGTCATATGGACATCTCTTCTTCGTTGTTTCATTTTGGTTTGCATCAAATACGAAACTTCATAAACCTTCAACTGTCAAAAATTGACTACTATTGCATATTAGTGATCAGTACTGCCAATTACTAATCCCCATGCAAAGCCAATCAACAATCATTCATTTCAGCTTATGTGGATAACGTGCCCCTTTGGCCATCATAACCATGTACAACTTCCATACTCATTTTCTCCCCACCACCCCCACCCTCACCCTGCCCTATGTCTATTGGACAGACTTCACTGCTGTGGATGTGCCACAGAAAGAAGGCCACATTCTGAATTCATGTATGACTTTTTACTTTCTGTATCAGCGGCATACTGAGGAATACAAGTGGGACAGTGCTTTTGCACTCATGTCCTGCTTTTAGACTTGCCATGGGCATCTGGCTGGCCACTGGGCAAACAGAATGCTGGACTACATGGACCGTTGGTCTTATCCAGCATTGCTCTTCTTATGTTCTTATGTGTGTACCACCCATTATCAGCATGGTCAGCTTTTAACAATGCTGATCACCAGTTCAGAAGAGTAGGCAGAAGGAATGGGGTTGATTGTTAGGAGCTGTTGGAGCTAGAACTGGGAACCTGTGCTTCTGACTGCCATGTATGATGAGCTATGACTTTCAGAACTGCAACTTGGACCATCGTACTGGCACTAATATATTCTCAAGTTCTGAACTGCCCCCTCCCACCAGGCTGACCCTTGTGCCCTCCTGGACAAGAAGGACTATAAAATGCTTCCTGTTAGGGGCTGGACCAGGACTTTCATTGAGCAACAAAGTCTTCCTGGCTCTGATATGTTTCTGTGCATCTTAGCTTTCCCCCTTGGCTCTCTGACTTCTTGGTCTGACACCTGGAGCCAATCTACAGTGTGGTTTACTGCAGAAGGAAAGCACTACAGGGTCATTCAGGACACATGACATCATAGTCACCCCACAGCCACCCCACTGTTTCCCCCTCCAAAATGTGCATGTTCTGAAAGTTGTTTTAGTTTGTATTTTACCTTAAATGCAGCTCCTGTGCGCTCCAGCTGAAGAGTGCCCCATTCACCCGAATTCAATCCTGGCTGTGCCTAGGGGTGGGACTGTGCCTGGTTGGAGGAGAGGAGTTGGGAGAATAACCTGCTAGGTCTACTCAGTTGTAAGGGGCAGAGGTGAGAAAGTGAGCCAAAGGGGTAGTGAAGGGGCACCATAAGGAGCTGCCATTCTGCCAATACCTGCCCTCCCCAGCACCTCCTTGAGTAGCCTGTCCTCCCTACTGCCTCTGTAGCATCTTTCTCCCACTGAGAAAATCGAAGCCCCTCCCCCTCTAGTCCGCCCCCCTAGGTCTGTTTTCCCATTAGAGACTTGACTTATTCATAGAATGCAGCCTGTTTTCTCCATTCACAAAAGAGCAGTTTTAATCTTTAATCTTTCACAATATCCCAATGGTCGATGAGAGGAGAGAAGTGTGGGGTTAAACTACAGGGGCTTAATTCAGTGCTTCCAAGCTTCCCTGAGCAGGGGAGCATGGACAGGGGCAGGGAACAAGCCGCTCATTTACTCAGCAGCATCTGTGTGTTTGATGACATTCAGTGCAAGAGGCAGGGCTCCACCCACACAACCCCAAAGTAGGATCATAGAATCATAGAATAGTAGGGTTGGAAGGCGCCTACAAGACCATCGAGTCCAACCCCCTGCTCAGTGCAGGAATCCAAGTCAGAGCATCCCTGATAGATGGCTGTCCAGCCTCGTCTTGAACGCCTCCCGTGTGGGAGAGCCCACCACCTCCCTGGGTAATTGGTTCCATTGTCATATTGCTCTAACAGTCAGAAAGTTTTTCCTTATCTGGCTTCCTGTCACTTGAGCCCATTATTCCGTGTCCTGCACTCTGGGATGATCGAGAAGAGATCCGGGCCTTCCTCTCTGTGATAACCTCTTCAGTACTTGAAGAGCGCTGTCATATCTCCCCTTAGTCTTCTCTTCTCTAGGCTAAACATGTCCAGTTCTTTCACTCTCTCCTCATAGGGCTTTGTTTCCAGTCCCCTGATCATCTTTGTTGCCCTCCTCTGAACCCTCTCTAGCTTGTCTGCATCCTTCTTAAAGTGTGGTGCCCAGAACTGGACACAGTACTCCAGATGAGGCCTAACCAGTGCTGAGTAGAGGGGAACTAGTACTTCCCGGGATTTGGAAGCTATGCTTCTATGAATGCAGCCCAAAATAGCATTTGTCTTTTTTGCAGCTACGTCACATTGTTGGTTCATATTCAGCTTGTGATCTACAACAATTCCAAGATCTTTCTCGCTTGTAGTGTTGTTGAGCCTTATATCCCCCATCTTGTAACTGTGCATTTGGTTTCTTTTTCCTAGGTGCAGAACTTGGCATCCCTATTAAATGTCATTCTGTTGTTTTCTGCCCAGCGCTCCAGTCTATCAAGATCACTTTGAATTTTGTTTCTGTCTTCCAAGGTATTAGCTATCCCACCCAATTTTGCAAATTTGGTCAACATTCCCTGCACCTCCTCCTCCAAGTCATTAACCCCCAAGTAAGGCGGTTTCAAGTGCAGTGTGACCTGTGAAAGTGTGTTTTAAGGTACTGTATACTCCACTTTTCTGGCTACATACGTGTGTCCCTGATGGACCAAAGCTGATTCCATGAAAATCTGCATTAAACATGAAGTTGCTTCACATTCTGTTGCCATGAAAATCCGGCTCTGGTTTCTGACTCCTGGTTCAACTGTGACAGCTGCCTGCAGCTCAGCCTTGACACTGGCTTTTGTTATGGGATATGTGCTGGGCTGGGGGGGGGGGGTGAGGGAGGCTGCCCCCCAAATTTTTGACAGAATTTTTTTTTAAAGTTTACACTTTTGTCTTTGAAAAGACTGCAAACTGGATAAACTTCCCCCACTATTTTTGTGAGGGCCCCCCCAGAACATTTACAGTGGCTATGGGCCTGATATGTGCACAATCAAAATGCATCATGGACCATCGTGTATAGCCCCTCTGCCCCCAGGGTGCAGGATGCAGGCACTATGTAAGCCACACATAGCATTATTTTGTCTGCAGGATCCAATCCACCAATATATCCCACACACGAATGTCTGCTTCCATGCATGGAACACCCTGGCTGGGTTGGGGTATGATAATCTGTATTTGTGGTTCTCTAACATCCAGCTCTGTATTTTCCCTGTGTGTATCATTCAACAGTGAAAAAGCTTAGAGTTTTCACTTTCAGTGGGTACTTGGCTGTCTGTCAGTAGTACTACAAGTTGTGGAATGATATGTCACAGGGCTAAAAGCACTGCTTGGCATAAAACACAATCCAATGAACAATCTAGATTGCTGACACATTTGGACTTTTGGCACTCTGGGGGGAAAAATCCTCTTTTGACAAATAAGACAACATACTTCTATTTAATTTTTCTGCTGCTTCATGCTAAGTTACTTCCCACCTCTCTTTTCTGGAACTGCCTTCTTCAATATTAGATGTTTCACCTTAGCAATTAATTCTGGCTATTTTCTGTGGTACTACTTTTCTGCAGCACAAGGACATGAACTATAAACATGTTTTTAAAAATTATTTTGCTATAGTATTTCGCTTTTTTTAAAGGCTCCATAAAGTCTACTGGGCAGCAGGAAATTCATGTAAAACTATTGATTTCACACTACATTTATTTCAGTGACACAAGGAGATAATCACCGTGCTGTGGTGCTAGAAGGCAGGGAAACAGCCAGCTCTCTCTGATCTCACAGAAGCGTGATTAGTGCTCTCGACATGCGCACTACCAGGGGCCCAGAAATAAACTATGTATTGCTTGCCCTGGAAGAATTAAAATAAATACTAGAACAGTTTCAAAGTAGTTCTCTAATTCACTTGATTAGAACTGAACCAAAACACATTTTACATCTTTAGAAAGTTTACCAAAGATTCCCCCCTCCACTTTTTCCCAGAGTACTAGTAGTTCAAATGTGTCAATGTGCTTGTAGCCTTGTGACAAATCATTCACATCTTATGGTGTCACAGACAGACAGCCAAGTGCCTAGTGAAAACTCCAGGCTTCTAAGTTAATTAATTTTAACATTAATGACATGATCTAGAGCAGCTTTTCCCAACCTGGTGCCCTGCATATGTGTTAGATTGCAACTCCCATCATCCCCTGTCAGCATGGTCAACACATCTGGAGAGCACCGGGTTGGGGAAGGCTGAAGAGCCTTGGAAAGTCATGGGGGGTGTCTCCACAAGTGATTTACTGCAAGTTTGCTGTGTTTGGAGGTCATTCAGGGCACATGACATCATGGCCATCCTGGAGTTTTGTGCCTAAAAAACGTTTTTTTTCTGAGTCTACTTTTAGTCTGATTGTTTTCCTTAATTCGGCTTGTCTGCACTTCTGTTGTGGTGTGCACCAATCCTCCACATTTACTCCAGCATGTTAGCCCTGCCCAGGGGTGTGTCTTTCACCTGGCCATGACTTCATTCACACTGGTCAAGGGGTGTTTCCCCAATGCTTTCCCCGCCTGTATTTCTCCTGTGTTTCCACCATTTCACACACTGAACCGGAGTAGCTATACCCCTACAGCACTATAGCACTACGGTACTATCGTGAAACAGCACGTTTGAATGGGAGTAGCTATACATGCTAGTGTGCTACTACGGTTTTAGAGAGACAGTAATGATAATAATGGGGGGAATTGGGCATAGGTTGGGGAGGCAGGTGCTAAAACTGGACTGAGAAAGCAGAAAGGGCAGAACAACAGAAGAGTGGGAGGGAGGGAGGGAGGGAGGGAACAGGCTGTCTAGGTAATGATGTGGATGAGACTCCACCTGGTAGCCACCCAAGCAATTTGTGGTAAACTGTCGTGTGACCTAATGAGAGCCCCAGGCTAGCTTTGGGATAATCCAGGGTTTCAAGCCACCTGTGTCCCTAGACGGAGCAGATTCTACTCCAGTAAACACCACAGCAAAGTGGAGGGTGAACAAAACCCATCACCATGGAGATCCCCCCAAGATGTTCCAGTAGTGGAAGTGGAGCTCTTGAAACTCATAGGGTTGTTTCCTCTTCCAAACCGGCAATGGAAAAAGCTCCCCTACAGAATGAAGAGCTGAACATGGATGGGATTAGTGCCACCTCTGTGCTTGCTGCTGCTGTCCTGTAATAGCTATATACATTTGTAAAATATCCCATGTGAGTCTTCTGGAGCACTGAGATACTTTCAGGAGGCCCTACTTTGATTTCTAAACCCAAGGGAGATTAGGGCAACAGGTGAATGTGTTACCACTACTACTATTGAAGTGTTCCTCAAAGAGGCCCAACTTTCCTGGGTACCACCACAAAATGGCTGCTGTGGAAGGTGTGGCAATCAGCAAAAAGACTGATTATGAGGCAGAGGTGGGGTCTGAGCCCCAACATACTAAACAACTCCTTTGAGTTGGGCAGGTGGGTTCTCCAGATGGTCTCTTTGGAAAGGCTCCCTGCCCAGACTCTTGTTCTGGGAGAGTCCTCAGAGTGAGAGGTTGGACAGCTGGGCCGCCTCTCTGGAGAGCCACCCAGGCCTGAATCCCATGCTTGGAGGGGTCCTTCCTCAAAGTGAGAAATTGTGGGCGAGATGGCTCTGGAGTACTGGGTGGAGGGGTGTGCAGCGGCAGCAATGAGGATGACAGTGGGGGGAGTGACAGCAAGTGGCAGGACATCTTGTGCTGCTGCTGGGTTCAACAGTCCTGGTTTAAATTATTCCCTTCCTACCATGCTCAAAACCCCCCAGCTATCAAAGTACAGTGTTAAGGAATTGTGAAGATTCACCAAGTATCTCTGTCTTGCAGCAGTTGTATGTCTGCTTTGCTTGGATAAGCAGTCAGAATGTTCAGCCACAGGATCTACTTCTGGTGGACTCTTTCATCTGGAAACATATTGAGCTAGCTCCGCTGTTCCTTATTTATGCTTGCGGTGGCTCAAACAGATTTTATTTTAGGTTCAGTACGAGGATCAGTACCCTCAAGAGTCAGTACACACAAATAGCCTCCATGGAGCAGCCGCTGTGCACCATTTCCTATGGCACCTGCCTCCAGGTAGCCAGCTGTTTACCCGGAGCAGATTGCCATACAACAACACCAACTTTCACTGCAGCATCACAAATGCCCAGTCTTGTCCTTAGTCTCTACTGGGTGTATTCATTTCCTGGGATTTCCTAATGGGTCACTAGCTAATGGTATATTTCTTTCTTTATCACCTGGAGCTCTGACACTATTATATGCACACGGCGGAGCAGTAAAAGAAAGATCCTGAGAACATGCATTCCATCATGCATATTTTTAAAACCCTGTTTCAAGACTTCATCCTCAGAATGTCTCCTGCATATGTGCCCTGATCAAGATGTGTGTGTGGGGAGGGGGTGGGGGGAGACTTTTCCCACATCAAAAAAAATTATAATAAACCAAACCCAGTGGTAATACCTTGTCAATTGTTAATGTTTTGGACCAATGATGTTGAAATTCTGTAACTAAAGGAAGCATGGAATACCAACACTTAGATACCTGGGGCACTCTGCAAAAATTAAGACTTTTAAAAAAATTATCCTGCTTTCAAAATGAAAGAAAATTACAAGCCTTTTGTCCTAATGACAGGGGGAAAGGTTTTGCAAGCTCCTCAGCACTCACACCCCCTAGTCCCAAATTTTTGCATAGCTGTGTTACTGAATGCCACACCATTATTTTTAATGATATGTCAGGAATGGCTAAAAGAACTGAACAGAGTTGATCAAAAGATACACTCTCTGAATTCCACTACACATTCAGGGGGGCTCAAGGGGTTAAACAGCAACCAGTTTGATAAGGCTCATTTATACACTCTGCTAATTTTGTTTAATGTTCCTTTTTCCCTAGAATTTTTATGTTGCTGATGATAGAAATAGATTGCTTCTTGCAAAAAAAGTTTTAAAAAATCTACCTCTATTTAGCTCATAATACAGCATAAAAACTCAATTACAACATATTTATACAATGCAGCTTGCTACAGACTCTTAATAGCTACATTCAGTTTATATATATATATATATATATATATATATATATACACACACACACACACACATACATACATACACACACACATACATACACACACGCACACACACACACACACACGCACATATATATATATATATATATATATATAAAACATTACACTTTTTTCTTGTTTTCTTCCCCACCCCACTCCCTCCCCAAACACATCTTGTCCAATTATTTCTATTTTTCTGAAGTACGTAAGGTCAAATTGTTCTTTTCCTCCTTTCCTTTTAGCAGGCTTTTGTGTCTGCCTGTCTGATCTATGGCCTTTTGTAGCACTCTCGGACCATGACCTGACAGTCATTATTTTGTCTTTTATCTTCATCTTTTTTTTTTTATTAGACTAGTCAGGCTTGATATCAGGCTTCCCAAAGATACTATCCATTACACTGTCAGCAAAGCAGGCTGCCTTACTGGAGGCCAAGTGTCAACAGAAGGTGAGACAGAAAATCAGCCACAATCTAAAAGCTAATTACCCTGCCTAGAAGTTAATTAAATACTTGTTAGGAGCAGCAGGGTAGATCCTAATTAAACTTGTCTAATAACAGTACACAGACATACCCTGACACTGAGAATTCCTACAGGGTTTAAATAATTGTACAAAGGGCAATAATACCTGTCACATCATGGTGTGCAGGAAACCCTGAAGATGCACATTTTTGCAGTATTTTCTATACTAATTTGCCACATATTGCGCACGTCACATGTGTTTAATTTACACACATTTTAATTTTGATGCTCCAGTTTTTTCCAAATGACTTTGCTCTCCCTTCCCCCCACCCTCCCCACTTTGCCTGAAGAGGTATGAAAAGGAACCAAGACAAACTGAACCTGTGGACAATTGTAATTCCGGGTACAATTGGTTGGAACAATCACACTTAAATTGAATTTATGATTCTAGTTTTGTTTTATGTACATAGAGCTCAGGCCTTTCCTTTCCAGCTTCATAGTAATAACTAAAAATGTGAGCATTAGCTCACCTCTGTTGAAATTAGCAGCAAAGCTATACTGGGCAGGGGAGCAGGGGAACTCCCACACCCAAAATAAAAACAACAAGATTATTCTGACACTTATATCCAATGGTGTCCTCCCACCAGTGGAACAGATACTGCTGGTGGATCAGATTTCTCCTCCCCGCACCCTGTAGCCTCCCATGGGAACTCCAAATTTGCTCCAGAAAGTTGGGAGACCCTCCAGAACAAATTTGGGGGGTATGCAACAGGGCTGAAGGGGGAAAGAGGGGAAGGGGAACTCCTGTTGCGCAAGCTGAAGTCCACTTATATAATGTTGGATTTAGCCCTTAAAGACTAACAGATTTATTCATGAAGTGAAGCCCATTTCATCAGATGCGTGAGGTGTTATCTTTAGTGAACAGGTAGATATAAAAACACGGGTGTAGAGAAAGAGAAAAGTGAACAGTGAGGTCAGATGGAAACCAACCAACCAATCAACCAACCCCTCCCCCCCCCCCACACACACACACTCACAGACTGTGGCAATTACATTCATGCATAAATATATGCAGAATTAAATACAGTGGTAATTTACAACTGCAGTAATTGATAGTAATACAAACATCCTATCAATGCCATGTGGATTAATACCTGTAGTGGGTTAAAAAGCCATTATTTCAGTTTAATCCAGAGGGGACCAAACTGAAGTTCTTGAGAAATTGGAATTTGGCAGTTTCACACTGAAGCCTCCCTTGGACATTGCTTTGTTCGAGAACACCCACTTCGAGGTCACCAACAGAGTGTCCTGGGAGGTTGGAATGTTCTCCCACTAGTTTATGGATGTTGTCCATTTATATGTCAGATTTCTATTCAATCTTTATTCTGCGTAGGAACTGACCTGTGTGTCCTGATGCTGGCTGATGCTGGGATATCTAACTGGATCATTATGGGATATCTAACGCTGCAAGATGATCCAATGAATGAACTCTTGATTTTGTGGCCAACGTTATTAGATCCTGTAGTCTTAGAGGTTTTCAAGCAGAGGCAGGATGGCCACCTATCAGGGGTACCGTAGCAGTGGATTTCCTGCATCAGCAGGGGGCTGAACTAGATAACTTTTGAGGTCCATTCCAACTCTGTTATTCATCTTGCCAGCATAAATGCAGGGACAGAACTGGCAGGGACTAAGTTGCTTGCAGGGACTGGTCCCTGTGTCCATGTTCCTGTTGTGCGGCCTGCTGTTGCTGCTACTGAGTAGCTGTTTTAGATTGATGGGATGTCTAGCAGCAAGGACTGGCTTACCACCCAGAATGAATCACTAGATTAGGATAACACTATTGCTCTACTTAGGTGTTCACCTGCAACATGAATAAGGCTAAACCCTGATCAGGCAGGGTTCCTGATACCGCGGAAACTTTTAAGCCCCATTTCAGATCCTCACACTCAATATGGAAAGATTTTCAATGCAGCTGGGCATGTAGAAATGTTTGGGAGCAGGTCTTCTGTGCTTGCCCATGTCCTGTTCCCAGCTTAGCCCTATTTGTGTTTCAGACAAATGCCTGCATAGGGATAATAAGAGGCCAAATGCTTTTCCCACATCCACGTTATTTTTACATCACTCCACCCAAGTTGACAAGAATTAGAGCTTTGTCCTAAATCTTAAGATTCAGCATCTAATCAGGCAAGTTTAAACTGAGAGTCTGAGGTATAGTGGCTAGCAGGTTGGGTAAATATGGGAAATATATGTTGAAATCCTTGCTTAACTATGAAACTGCAGGTGAGAGATAATTATATTGTGCATTTCCCCACTCCACATCATTGACTCCTGGTAGTGTGGGTGGGAAAGCCCATACCATAATGTTGGCAGGACACAGAATAAATTGCAGTAGATACTGCGGAGAGTGAATGAGCAACTCAACACAGTGTCGCCATTTTCACTGGCAGCCCTATTTTTCTTGTAACGTTTCATTCCATTCCCTGGCTAGCCTTGGACTATTTCTCAGCCTAAAAAACCCCAAAACATTGCACTGACTTCTTTGGAAGAAAGGCAGGTTATAAATAAACAAACTAGTTTGACCTTTCAAACACAAAATTAATGGAAGCTTCCATGTGAGAAAAGGCAGACGGAATGCAAGATAAAACAGAAGTATATTATCTTTTCTCATTTCCAGCTTTTCTATATGAAGAAATACGTTTGTTTCTGAACTGAACACCACCACTGGTGATCATTTAAAATAAATGTAGGTTTCCAACAAACACAGCAATGCTTCAAAAGAAGGGGGGGGGGAGGTTTCTCTACAACAGCAGGTTGTTTTTTTTAAGTGACATTTGACCAGGTTCTGTTTTTCAACTGAGTTGTCACACTGCCTTGCGTGAGGGTTAATCCCCCATTGTGCCATCTAGGCCACTGAAAAGAATGATGTCAATAACAAATATGCAATTGCTGATAAAGCTCATCTCTACTAGAACACCCCTGAGAGGCATTGTTGAATGCTGACGGGCTTTTACCAAGGCAAAAATGCTGAATGTCAGCTTTAAGAAACAACTGGGATTCTGGTTTGTTATTAGGCTTTCAGCCTGCCTCCCCGCCCCCGCCCATCTCCCGATATAGACAGATTATTCTATTTTATTTTTGCTTTCCTCAATTGAATAATCTTGATGTGTTCACCTTTGTTTGAGTTTTAGCTATTTCAATTGAACTCATGATGTTGCCGTCATTAGTTTGTGTCTATGAGAACCAAGTCACCAATGAGAAAATTCATCAGGTATCAGGACAAGTGAGGCGTGCGTGCAGGGGGAGGCACACTAGACCTGGAAACAGTTAAACCAAAAGCATCACAGCCTTACATCCTCTCACTGAACAGCAAAGGATTAATGAATAGATGTAAGCGCTCTGATCTTTTCTGGCAGTGCTGTCGTAACAATAATCAATTAACCTTGGGAGATCAAACTGACAGGGCTTAAGTGTGAAGTTATTTAAAATGCCAGATTATCTGTGTAGATGGATGCATTTGTTGTAACCCTGGAGAAGAAATGGATTTATTATTCTAAACTTAAATTCTTCAAACTGCCTTATGGCATGATCATAAGTGCTCTGATTTAGAAGCAGGCTTTATTGAAATCAATGGGAATATTTCCATGTAAAGGATTTATGCCTGGAAAATCCAGAGACTTAGCCCTGTTAGCCTGTTGCCGTAAAAACACAAAGAGTCATGTGCAATAAGAAACTTATTGTGACATAAGCTTTCATGTCTAGAGCCCATTTTGTCACAGGCATTTAGGGATCTCCTATATTGATAGTTTATAACCATATAACACTGTAATCCTATACATGTCTACTCAGAAGTAAGCCTTGCTGAGTGAAATGACACTTACTCCCAAGTAGGTGGATATATAAAACCTGTATCCACTTACCTGCTGGGAGTAAGCCCCATTAAACTCAATAGGACTTACTTCTGAGTAGATATGTACAGGATTGCATTGGCAGCCTCTTAAACCATGGAGCCGTATACTGTATATTAGAGGTGTGCAAAGACTCCAAGATTCAAGTTGGATCCTGATTTAGTGCTTTTGAAAATGGCTTCATTCTGCTCAGACTGATTTGGAGGCTATCTGCTTCAACTTGGGTACCAAACCTGAGCCGAGATTCGAAAATCTGATGCTTTATGTCTCCCATTCACTATCATGGGAATTTTTTTTTTTTAATTATAACTTTTTTCTCTTGGTCAGAATTGGATGATATTAGCAGGTATAGTAACCCCTTGGGAGGGGAATATGGCTGCCAGATGTCAGAAAAATAAGTGTATGTGTTGTGCTATACACTTTTATATTTTCATTTTTTTAAAGGAATTGCTAGTAACGTTTTTATTTCTTGGCAAAATTAGATGACATTCACAGGGATAGTTGCCCCTTCTGAGTGGATCAAGCTTGCCAGCTTCTAAATCAAGGGTGGGCAATCTTTTCGGCCCTTGGGCACATTTGGAAATTTGAGAAACTGTCCCAGGCACAACTATACAATGGCTGTCATGGGGGGGGGGGGATGGCTAGTCCCAAAGGACAAGTAACATGCCCAGAAGCATTGGGAAATAAAGATGGCAGCAGCTAGAGGCCCCCACTTTGCTTTGAAGCAATCCCAGCTGCCAGGAAGAAAATATTAAAAAATAATAAACCAATTTAATATTTTTAAAATAAAAACTAGGAGGAGGAGGGTGTCTTGATGGGCACCAAGGAAGGTGTCTGGGGACACACTGGTGCACCCAGGCACCACAATGCCTACCCCTGTTTTAGATGAATAGGAGCAGGGGTTCCCATGAAAGAGCAGCCTTGGCATTTTGAGGGTATCCCAAAGAAGATATGCCAACCCTCCCTATGTTCCTTGCAGACTACTGTTCTGAAAATGTCAGACAGCCTGGAGGTGTCCCTAAGTAAGAAACCTGAAAAGTTTCAGATGGATAGGTACAACTGTTTATTTGGAAGGGGAGTCCTCATTCTGGGGTGGGGGAGGGAAGTGAATTGCTTCCCCTTCCCTCCTGCCCTGATTTTTGGAGCAATTTGTAAGGAATGGCACAATTCATAGAGATGGTCCCAGGCAAGAAACCTGCAAAACCTCAGAAGGATAGGTTCAGGGGCTAGGAAATTATGGTGATTGAAAACCAGTTAATGGCTTTTTTCATAGTGAACCCTGATGGGACTGGATGAATAGCC
Organism: Heloderma suspectum; assembly: GCF_057233095.1. NCBI lineage: Eukaryota > Metazoa > Chordata > Lepidosauria > Squamata > Helodermatidae > Heloderma > Heloderma suspectum. The sequence continues at coordinate 132,233,207 of NC_139460.1, read as the reverse complement.
ATCCCATGGCCCCATCCTTGCCCTCCCCCAAAGTGAAGTGATTGGAACCCCTGGTAAAATATGCCCTAGGATTAGAAGGTGGACCTGTCAGTCACTCAACTGCACTCCTTCCCTCCCTCCTGCCTCTGCTCATCAGCATTTTAAAGAAGCAAAATCAAAAGACCCTATTCAGGAAAGGGTCAGAATGTCTCCTTTTAAAAGGAGATATAGGGTTGTTCTATTTTATTGTAGGCTATCAGTAAATCATAAATTTTACTATGGAAATTCTGAGCCATCTTGATTTTCAACCATGTTGCATATGTTGATACATATCAACACATTTGTCCATATTTAACCAAGAATATACTTTAGACCTGTCGAGCCTGAAAGTTAGGGATTTACGAAAGTCACTTACCTTTTCGCAGCTTGGCTTTGCGGTAGGGGGGAGGTGCTTCGCTTCTCCCCCCAAAGTTCAGGCGAGGGAGGGAGGCGTCCCGCCTCGCCCGGCCGAAATTCAGGCCGGGGGGGGAGGCGCCCCGCCTCGCCCAGCCGAAATTCAGGCCGGGGAGAAGCGCCCTGTCTCCCTGGCCGCGAAACAAAAAGTGAAGAAAAAAAACAACCCTATGATAGGCTACGTAACGATTTACGTAGCCTATCACGGCTAGATTTCCAAAGTCAGCCGTGATAGGCTACATAAATCGTCACGTAGCCTATCACGGGTGACTTTGGGGAAAAAAAAAAGCACGTACGCAAATGGCGGCGGCCCATGGGCCGCCGCCATTTGCGTACGTGCTTTTTTTTTCCCAAAGTCACCCGTGATAGGCTACGTGACGATTAACGTAGCCTATCACGGCTGACTTTGGAAATCTAGCCATGATAGGCTATGTTAATTGTTACGTAGCCTATCACGGATTTTGTTTTTTACTTTATTTTGTAATGGCGGTGGCAGCAGCCGGTCGGAAGACCGGCCGCTGCCCCCGCCCCCGCCGAACCGCCGCCGGGACCCGCCGCCGAGAGAGACATTCGCAGGAGGTAAGTCCCATCCCGGGGGGGTGGGGGGGCAGAGAATTTCACTGCCAATTTCGGGGGGCTGAATGCATTGGCATTCGGCCTCACCGAGATTCGTGGAGAAATTCTCAGAAATTCTCCGCCATCCCTACTGAAAGTACTGAAAAACTGATGGTCAGTATTCTTTGATGAGTACAGTAAGTTACTCTTAGGACACTATATAATTGTTAATAATCAAAGCTTGGATTGGCAGAAAGTTCTTCAAAACTGAAAAACCTCTTAGCAGCTGAACTATATTTCTAGTTATATCATTATGTGTTAAGGAAGTCAAAGGAAACAGCCCTGGCCTGTTGAAATTTATGCCACACCCTTAGCAAGGCTTTCAGTTATGACAAAGGTTTAATATCCTATATAAAGCTTCTTGGGCCATGTTTCCACGACAACAGAAGAAGAAGCTAATGGAGGAGTACCAGATTTTTTAAAAGGAATCAGCTTTGCTGTGCTTTGGTCCATGCAGGGCTCCACAAACAGGTTTTCTTCACCAGTAAAAATTGCTTCACAGAACATACTTCCTAGTGGGCGTGGGAGTTGGGGTGAATGTCATCTGACTGGCAGGGGCTGCTCAAACAAAAAGATAGACTTCCCGCCATCTCCCCCCCCCCTTCCTCTTTTCCCCTGAAAGTCCAGATGCACTTGCATTTCAGGAGCAAGCCTCATTGAGCACAATGGGAGTTACTTCCAAGTAGACATGCATATGCATGTGCTGGGAAACGGGGGGAGGGCGGGAGAACACAAAGACAGGAAACCAGCCCGCACTTTAACCCACAGGATCTCTATAACAAAGCATCTAAGTAGTTACTTCCTAAGGCAATAAACCAAGTAAAGGTGAATCGGAGCCTCGAGATCACGCTTTACCACACTAAGAGAATTGGGCTTTAAGCTGTGCCATGTCAGTTGAGGAGTATCTCTGTAAGTTCTGATGTGGGGATTCAGAGGGCAAGCCTCATTCAGCACAATGGGAGTTACTTCTGAGGAGACACTAATGGGTTTGTTGTGAGAAAGTGAGCAGTAAACACAAATTTATTTATTTATTTATTTATTTATTTCATTTCTATACCGCCCAATAGCCGAAAGACAGAAACCAGCCCCTATTTTAACCTGCAGGATCTCTATAATGAAGGGTTGAAGTAAATTCTTCCTAAGGCAATAAACCAAACAAAGGAGAATCGGAGTCTTGAGATTGTGCTCTAAAAACATCCTTAGCCACTGTCCATTGTTGCTTGCCTTTGGTGTACACCACTGGTGTAGCCTTTGGCCACCCAGTGGTGCTAAAGGGTTGGGGGCAATAAATTTGCTTCCCTTCAGACAATACAGTTGACCTCTTGATTCTCTCCCAGGGCTTTTCACATGAGGCATTTATTGTGTGCTCGTTATTTCCTACTCATGGTTGTTTAGGGTTCTTTAGATGATAACATGACCCTCCAGTTTCACTTCTGTGTCTAACCAGCACTCTCAGCAAGGTTTTTAGAGCAGAGAAAATGTGGCATTTAACTTTGAAAGTGAAAGAATGCATGATTTCCTCTTGTGTATTTGTGCTATTTCGCTATACCACAATGCCACCTAGAGGTTATGTAGCAGAAAAGCAGACTAGGAAATGCTCCTTGCGTAGTGCTCAGATCTCAATTCTTCCATAGATCCAAAAGTAGATACAGTGGATTAACAGCCTCATGTAGAAAAGCTCTCAGTTGCTGGGTTCCAGTGCCACATTGTTCTGCCAGCTGAGATGCTTGGGGTGAGTCAGTATCCCCAGCGGATAGCTGGAATCATCCCCTCCTTGCAGTTCAGCCACACACAGTTTCTCTGGGTGCCCTTGCCTAGCGATACAGGGTTATGGCTGATGAACTCCCATCAACTGAACTTAAATTAAGAGCACAAATAAAAATACACTGACAATCTACCATAAAAAGGGACTTTTTGATCACATGGGACCTCTAATTATTTCCCCCAAGTTAAAATGTGTGTGTGTGTGTGTGTGTGTGTGTGTGTGTATATATGTATGTATGTATGTATGTGTATATATATATATATATATATATATATATATATATATATATATAATCGTATATCTTCCTCAACATCCTTGGCATTAGTATGTTGGATTCGACATTGACTGACTCACACTAAAAGATGCCTCTCAACTTCATTTGAACTTTCCACAGGATTTGGGTCAGGGGTAGGCAACATAATGTCTGCAGTCATCAATGCACCCCCAGACACCATTCTTGGTGCCTGCCAAGGTGGCTGTGTAGCAGGAAGAGAGAGAAAGGGAGAGAGAGTATATGGGTGGTGATCCAGAGGGAGAGAGAAAAAGAGATGGGGGTATGTTTGTTGGCAGGGGGAGGAGAAAAATTTTTGCCTTCTGTAAAATAAGTTACTGCTGGTGCTGAAAACTGTGGATTCAAGGAGTTGTTTAGTGTGTTGGGGCTCAAACTCCCCCACCTGCCCTGTACTCAGTCTTTTCTGGCAAGTTAGGGTGCAATCCCATGGCCGCTAGACAGCGTCTAGACAGCTGTAGGATTTTTCATTTTCTGGAAATCGAGCTTGAAGCCAGTGCTCCAAGGCTGGTTTCCAGAAAACTGACTCCCTGCCCACTCCACCGCCACCTGGCAGGTGGCACGGTTCATCCTCAGCTCCACACTCGCAAGAGTGGTGTGGAATGGCTGAAAAGGGGGCGTTCCTGGGGGCAGGGAGGGGAGGAGATGGCGGAAGCGCCATTATGACACTTCCTATGCACGTCCGGCCTCTTCCCCCCACGCTCTGAGGTGCCCTGGCTGGACAGATGAAATTGGCCATCTAGCCGCAAATACAGGGCAGCCAGAGTGCAGAGGAGAAGATCCCCTTTGCGCTCCACCTGCCCTGTATTGGATAGTCAGTCACCTCTGACTTTGGAGGCAGCCGACTCTCCCCATAGGATTGCGCCCTTACTTGCCCTTTGTGACTAGCCGCACCTGCCATGGCAGACATTTTGTGGTGATGCTCAGGACAGTTTCTCAAATTGCCAAGTGTGCCCTCAGGCCCAAAAAAGGTTGTGTATGCCTGATTTAAGTCATCACCAGGAGGCTGATCACAGGGGTAGTTTCTTTCATTGATTGAAATGTAACATTTCTTTAACTGAAGAAATTACATTGGCATCACGAGTCATGTCTATGAGATGCCATGCTATTGATGAGAAAATCCACCAGACATAAGGACAACTTTGAGAAGAAGAAACTAGACCTGGAAAGAGTTAAACCAACTACTGGAACCATTATAAAATATAGATGTAGCAACGGAATGGCTTCAAGCTTTATAACTTAACAGAGCAAAGCTATACATGTTCACACAAAAACTAAGTCCCACAAAGTGTCACATGCCCCTCCCACTGCCTCCCTCAGGGCTTCAACGCTGCAGAGGTAAGGGAGGCAATGGGGGGATTGCACTGAAGGCAGGGGGCAAAAAGAGGAGAGATTCCAGGCAGTGGGTGGGGAAGTGAAAAGAAAAGGGGGAGCAGGCAGGAGAAGCAGTGAAGGGAGAAAGGAGGAGCAAGAAAAATGGGAGTCCAGATGAGGAGGGGCAAGAAAAGTGGGAATCCCAAAAGTAAATGCCCACAAGCCTAAATTACAAATGTGCCCACAGGCCAGAAAAGGTTACCCACCCTTGGTGTATCATCTAGGTATGATGAACAGGTAGCTCTGGCTGGCTCCTGCTCTCTATTGAGTCTACAGTTGGTGGTGACAAATCCAGGTTTTCCACTGCATAATGTGTGAAATGTCTCAAAGACATGAATAAAGTTGCTAGGTGCAGAACCTAAGGCTCACTTTCTCTAACTTGGCACCCTCTAGATGTGTGGGACTACAGCTCCCATAATTCTCAGTCAGCATGGCCATCGGCTAGGAATTATGGGAGCAGTTGTTAGACACAGCTGGAGGGCACCAGGCTTCAGAAGTCTGTAAACTTGAATAGCAAGGAAGACTGAACACTTTCCATGACTGATAGTGAACCCAGTTCTTTTAGGCCATGGGACCTGACAACCACTGTTGCTTCAGACCTTTTCTAGATTAAATTTCAGTCATCTAATCCACATATACAGGCTTACACTGTGTAAACCTGACACGGGTTTAAGAAGGCCGGGCTGCAGAGCTCAGTACTAAAGATGAGAAAATAAGCCTGTTAAGCTCAGCCTGATCGTCCCTTGCCCCAAATCTCCAAGGCATTGTTCTCAGCGGCATTGCATACTGGGGGAGAGCCTCCCATACGTCACTACAACAGGAATGAGTAGAACCTTTGGAGGTGAGCAATCCACTACTGGTCATGGGGCACAATTAGTTGAGGAGCATCTCGGCTCGTTAATGGATGGTTCAAGACATATGTAGTGAAATGCTATTCAACTAGGGGCTGCAGACTTTACTGTTCTTTGTGTACAGAAAGAGACCTTATTTTTTACAATAGAAAGCTGCTCTCAGATCAAGGAGCTGGCCCTGAGCCAAATAGTTTAACATCTCTACATTCACTTGGAAGTTCCAGTGATTTCAGTCACAGCCTTGAATCTCTATTAATTAGTTAAGGTTACAAGCAGGCCTGTTGCCACTTTACGTTTCATTTGCTTTGTCCTTCACAGTCCCATTACTAATCCTGTTGCATTTCTGCACAACCACTCCGACTAATTAGCAGGGAGTCCCAGTCCACCGGGAAGCTTTCCTAGGCAAGCCCTATTGAAATGAATGGGAACTGTGGGATAATGCCATTCATTTCACTGGGTCTAGAGTGGAGAATGTCTCACTGGTATGTGCCCCTCGTCCAGATTTTTCTGCTACCTTTAATGATGTCCACCATCTGTCTGCTACTGGCTGAGGTGTCAGGTGCAAGCTTTTGGGGTAGGAGGGAGATACTTGTATGGAGAGCTAGTGTGGTGTAGTGATTAGAGTATTAGACTGCGACTGAGGAGACCTGGGTTCAAGTCCCCACTCAGCTGTGAAGCTCACTGGGTGACTTTGGGTCAGTCACTGACTTTCAGATTCATCTACCTCACAGGGTTGTTGTGAGAATAAAATGGAGAGTTGGAGGAGGATCATATTCTTGGGCTGCTTGGAGGATAAGGCAGGATATAACTGTAACAAATAAATAATAAATTGTATTAAGGGAGCTGGCCCTCAGACAGATAGTTTAACATCTCTACATTCATTTGGAAGTTCCAGTGATTTCAAGACAATTGTATGTAAATTTTGTGAACCACCCAGAGAGCTTCAGCTATTGGGTGGTATAGAAATGCAATAAATAAATGAATAAATAAATATTTGGGTGGTGAAAATTGCCCATCTGCATGGTGAGCTTTTCTGCATGAATGACTTGCCACTTGATAACAGCCACCACATGGGAGATTAACAGCATAGTCCTATGCATGTGGCTCAGAGGTAGAGCTCCTGCTTTGCATGCAAAAGGTCCCAGGTTTGATCCCCAGGTAGGGCTGGAAAAACTCCTGCCTGAATCCCTGGGAAGCCATTGCTGCCAGTCAGTGTTGACAATACTGGGCTAGATGGAACAAGCGTCTGACTCAGTATAGGGCAGCTTCCTGTGTTCCTATGTTTACTCAGAAGTAAGTTCCACTGTGTTCAATGGCACTTACTCAAAGATAACTGTACATAGGACTGCAGCCCTCTACCCACTTACTTGGGAGTACACCTTATTGAATGCGATGGGGCTTACTTCTGAGTAGACATAAACAGGATAGTACTCTTAGTTTTCCTCTAGTGGCACAGCCTAGTTATACTACCCTTAATAATAATTTTTCACAGCTGTTTCATTATGAGGATCACCTGCTTCATTCACATTTTTTACATCTTGGTTCTGTAAAAGAAAGATGCTGGTCATGGTGATAACAGACATTCCAAACTTTAGAATAGGCTTCCTATCATTTATTCATTGCATTTCTATACCACCCTATTGCCAAAGCTCTGTGGGCAGTTTACAAAGATTAAAACTCTAAAAATACGTAATAAAAAACCAACATACCAAGAAAACCACACCCCAGTTTAAAAGCAATCACCAAGACCCATTAAAAACCTTATCATAATATGCTGTCAAATGCCTGGGAATACAGGTAAGTCTTCACTTGGCACCAAAAAGATGACATTGTTGGTGCCATGTGGGCCTCACCATGGAGAGTGTTCCACACTTGGGGGGCCACCACTGAGAAGGCCCTCTTCCTTGTTGCCATCCTCCAAGACTCCCTTGGAGGAGGTACTTGGAGATGGGCCTCAGATAATGAGTGTAGTATACAGGTAGGTTAATACCAGGAGAGGCACTCCATTATTAATGAACACAACACATGCTTAAAACAGTGTATATATTAAGTACCAAAAAGAATGTGCATAATTTGTGACCAAGAAACCCAAAATCTGCAATTAGAATAAATAATGCATTTAAATTATTGCCTGGTATATATAATTCATTTTGCTTCCAGTGTTGCAGTTTTGAACAGATTTGAAATTTGAGACTCCTCTAGGTAAGGAAGGAGTAGAAGTGACACTGTGACAAGAGGAGAAGGCAGTCAATGAAATATGTCTAAGGGTTACTGCAAGAATAAAGCAAAGGATGAGATGTAATTTGACCCCATCATGGACATAAAAGAGGGTAAAAATGTTGTCTCTGGGCTATAAAAAAGTCAAAAGACAGAGCTTGCTTGCAGCACAGTTCACCCTGGTAGCTATGATGATGTCTGATCATACTGCTGATGTCATGCTAGTTATCCAGCATGTGGGATACTGTCTGAATTGATGGTGTCTGTCTTCCGCAGAAAAGCTCAATGAATTACTGAAGAAACAGTAAAGAATAAAGCAAGAGGCCTGTGTGAATATCAGTTCCCACAAGCCCATTCCTGTGAGATCCAATCGCTACATTGCGATGCCAATCATTTCTCTTGAGACCCTGTGTCTCCCCCCCGCCCAAGTTAGTTTTCATCTAACTTGGAGCACTGAAAATTTTTACTCATTCATCCACCTTCTTGAAAGAGCTGTACACCGCTTCTTTTCGTCTGTGTGTGTTTTATGAAACACCTCAATGTACAAAAATTTAGAGCCTTTGTGGAGTGAACTTTTGTTTAAGAGGCTGATTTCCCCTTATTCTGAAGTTGGGGGTGGGGGAAACCATTATATTTTACCTTCACAATACTTTTGGAATGGCTGAATAAAGTGCAGCCTCATTGCCCATATGCCATTCAGCTTCTGTCTGTCTTTTTGTTTACACTGGGAACACAATGGAAACCATAGTCCTTCCAATGCATCATTTATAAGTGTATTCTACCTCTGAATGTACAGACAGAACCGGCTGTGTGAATGAGCTCTGTGAATATTGCCAAGACACTGTGCTTTGTTCAGCATTATTCTTCACAATAGATACCACACTTTGGAAGTAATTTTTAAAAGGGAATCAAAATAGTGGTACTTTTAGCCTTTGTTTCTTTTATACCACACTGCATTCTCTGTCTCTCATTCAGCTGCTTCTATTATACTGACAAATTAAATAAACCACTCCATTGCTAAAGAGGCTTGGGTAGGCTGGGGTTGGTACACTACTGCACTGGGGAGGTTGCACTAAACATTTGTGCTGGGGGGTTTTAAGCTCGGGGAAAAATGTGGATCAACTAACATTAAAGCTTCTCTCTCTTTTTTTCTTTTTCTTTTTCTTCTTTTTTGCAAAATTAAAAGGAGTACTTCAAAAAAAAAATTGAGTTGATCTTCAGAACCAAGAGGTCTGGCATCTGGATTCTTGAAAAGCTGTGTGTGCAGGTAATGAGCTCAAGTTTTGCTTTTGATCTATTTTTCTTTCTCCTCCCCGTCCCGTCCCGTCCCGTCCCGTCCCCCCTTCCCAAGTGTTCAGCCTGCTAGAAATTCTGAAAAAGTTTCTTCCCTAATGCAGGGTCTCTCTGGGAACATGGAATTTCATACAGCATCATCTGGCGCAAACGGGAACAGATGAGGCGCCTGCTTTAGTGAAAGGCAGCCTGCTTTAAAGAGAAAGCACCAAACTCTCAGCTGGACCCAGTACTTCTCCCCCCCCCGTCCCCCCCTTCTTCCACTTCCATCCATCAGCTTTGGGTGTCTTTGTCTGTCGGCTAAAAACTTTGCTGTTCCTTCACATTCGTTGCTCTAATGAGGCGACTGTAAGCAAAGAGTGTGAGACGTGAGGAAGAGGGCAAGTCCCTTTCCTTTCAAAGAATTTGATTTGGAGGAGCTGCTGCGGAGCAGGACTAATCCACCTAGTGCGGCGCAGATGGCAGAGAAATGTGGAGCGTCGGAATGCCCCTTCTTCGTGGGGCGATTGGGCTTGGATGCGAGCAGAAGCCATGTGGGGGCTTGTTTGACTTTCTGGCAAGGGACAGAAAATCTCAGAACATCCCAGATTTGGATGCGGTTGGAGGTGTGGAAATGGCTCTTGTGCCATTGATGGAGGAGCCGAAGTTTGCAGAAGTTGTGGGCTGCGCGTGTGGGGTGTGAATACACCAGACCGATATGGAAAGCGACCTGTGATCAGCCATTTACTTGACCCCACTATATTTGTGTCTGGGGGTGGCGAGGGGAGGGGGTGTTGCTAAGTTGCTTGCCCCCACCCCTTAAGAATAGTGGGCGCTTCAACAAAAGCCTGCGCGAAAACTCACTCCAGAACCTTTCCCGTCCCTGCGGAAATGTTACGTGTCGAATAATGAGCCTCTTCCTTGGGAACTTCCCGACTTTGCTTTTGAGGGATCTTAAAAGCAGTCGGATTCCTTCTGGCAGCTGAACTCCAGAAAGAAAGAGACAAAAGTAGGACAGTCGCACGAAGCTTTGAAGATGTCAGGCAGCGAAGGAAATGAGCCTCATTGGAAATGCAAGGAGTCTCTAAAGCAGAGAGTAGTAGGGGATTCGGTGGTCCAGCGGCGATGCCCCCTGGCTTCTGAGTCAGAGAGCACTGCAGGCAAAGGGAAATATTGAGCCAAAGCAGTTTGAAGAAAGCCATCAGGGTTCATCTTTTATTACTAAAGGGAGACCTTTTGGGGGAACACACACACACAAAGCAATTCAGGTTAAATCTTCTTCTATTGTCTACAAAAAGTCTGTAATTTGTCCCAAGAGAAATACAAGAGCTTTGTAGTTCTTTTTTCAACAACAACAACAACAACAACAACAACTTTTAGCATTTTCTCTCTCTCTGTCTATCTAACCATAACATGTCTCTTCGGTCCCTGGAGAAGGCAATGGGTCTGAGGGGCGGTGTGAGGCAAAGCTGAAGGTCAGGGTTACCCACTGTGGCATGACTTTTCAGCTAAAGAGGTTTTTATTTCTCTTGTTGCCATGTCGAGTCTAATTTGGCCTGCATTATGCGTGAGGGGCTGGGCCCGCTCGTGACAGGAGCGGGGTTAAATGAGATTACAAGCTTTAGAGGTTGTCAGCAGCCACTGCTGCATGGGGATGTTAAATCATGATTTAATGGTCAGCTTTATCTGTGGAATATCAGAGGGAATCTGTTGTTTTCAGCAACTTAATTAGCACTGGGTTGTTCAGGAGGCTTCTTTTTTTCCAGTTTTGGTGGTAGAGTTGACTAGCTTTGGATGCTGAATTGTTTTAAAGTGGTGCACTGAACAATGTAGGGGGGGTTGCAGGGGGCTCAGGGAGCCTAGATTGGATTACAAGAAAGACTGAGGATGACTTATGGTTTACCTTCCCTCTGTAAAGGGAAGCTGATCCACAAACGTATGGGAGGATGAGGTGAAAGAAATTCCCCTGCTATATTGGAGCAGGGAGGGAAACCATCATACCTTTCCAATTAAGCTACCATCTGACTTCTTACCCCTTCTCCAACTTACATTCCCTAAGCATTCTTTTAAAAATTCAAAGTTTGGACCTGAAGATACTTATCATTTAACCCAGCACCTAGAAATAGGCCCACAGCTAGAAGACTAACTGAACAGAAATTCATGTTTGATGGGCTTTGGAGCAAACCAGACAGCCCCGGAGCAATGAATTTCAAGGCCAGATCCACATTTTTACTAAAATGAGGGATGTCATGACTCAGAACTGCCTGGATGTCATGTCCACTAGAAGATACTCTGCACATGTTCAGAGACATTATTGTCTATATTTTATTACCACATATGTCCTAAGGCTTGGGCCATGGCATTGAGATCAGGTCCGAAGGCCCTGGTTTAAATGAAACCATGGAGAAGATATATTCCATTACTGTAAGGTTGGGGTTTGTGATACACTGATCTATACTGTGCTATATGAAGAAGCACCAATAAAATACTGAATCTTAAAGAGAGAGTGAGAGAGAGAGAGAGAGAGAGAGAGAGAGAGTCTGGTTTAAGGTCAGGAGCTTTGTCAGGTCTTGGCACAGAGGATTGGTGGACAAGTACTCTTAGCCACCTACTTGCAAGTTTAGAAGACCTACAAACTCACAATCCTTCAATTTTCAATGGCTCTTAGGGCCTACCTAAGAACCTCGATGGATATAAAGAATCCCCAACGATTGTTTAAAAAAGTAAGCAAGAAAGAATAGCCACAATAGGTGGGAACAATTTTGACCATAATAACATGAGAGGAATTGGTGAATTTAACCCTTTACCACCAACACCTTTCAGCTTCAGATCCCCCCTCCACCTCCCTCCCTTGCAAATATATGTCTTGAAGCTCTTCAGGGGAACCATTTTGAGCAGAAAAGTGGCTAGTAGATAAGTGGTTAAGCATTGCTCTCACCTATCACTTCCAAACTTGCTGTGGTTTCCTCCCAAAGCTGCTTTTCTTTACAAAAAGGGATCATCATGTACTTTGCTCTTTAGAAGCCCACTAACATAATTGACTATAGTAAGGCTAGACCAAACATGATTGACAGAGGAGTGAAGGAGAGGAAGGTAAAGAGAGATTAAAGGGGGTGGGACAGGAAGTAGTGGGCTTTTGCCAATTTTCTTGAAGATATGGACACATATTAAAAGGCATAACCCCCACATCCTCACTCCATTTTATGAATGAAAAGAAGGGATGTGTGGGATTGGCTAAAAGAAGTAATCTGACTGCCTTAAAATATATCCAATCAGCTATGAATTAAAAGGGGAGGAATTTAAAAAAGGAAAAGAAGCAATTAGCACTTCATATCAAGATACACATGGAGAAAGAAGATGAGGCAGTCCAAAATAGGCTGTGTTATGAAAAAAGCAAAATTATACAATTTTTGCAATACTCAGGCTCAGAGGAGTGGAACTGCTGTGTGTTTAAGAAAAAGAAAAACATAGAAACCTGTGCAGAAAGCAAAGAAAAGAGAGAGAATATGCTTTGTAGCAAGCCAGGCACTGTCAGTATTGTCTGTGGGTGAGTTAAGGGTCAGTTCGGAAAGTTCAGGATTAGTAAATTTAATATCCTGTCAAAATTCTCATAATAATGAATCCCGGCTGGCCTTCCTGGCTCAGTTGGCACAGCCGCTTTGATGCTGCAGCTCAAGAGATAGTACTGCTAATTTATGAACAAGAAATTGCGCTGTGTTGGCATGAGCTGAGCTGGTCAGATGAGAGGTGTGCTGATGGCCCTTTAATTTTGCTCTGAAGTTTGAGGGTGAAGTTGCTAGCTGAGCAAGGAAGCGCACCTCTTTGAAGCTTTAAATGTGATTTCCCAATCACTGGAAAAAAAATCCTTCTAGCTCTTCTTAAAATACTGTGATTTAAACAACATGTGAAAGTTAGTCTCTCTCTCACACACACTCACACACACACACCCTCTGCCAGTCTTCCTTGCATTATATACATTGGGCATGAAAGTCAATAATCTGGAGCTGCATTTAGCCACATAGTTGTTTTAAAAGTACATTATAAAAATCATTATACAATTATACCTTCTCACTATTTTTTATTTTTAAGATTCCCCCCCTAATAATAATCCAGGGCAACTAACATAATTATAATGTATATTGGCTGATTGCTGTGGTTTTAAAATGTTTAGTGGAATTATTAAAATTGTGCTTTGAATATATTGCTAGATGCTTTGTGGACCTGATGATCAAGTGAGTATAACTGGTTTTTTAAAAAATTATAGAGCTAAAATCATTTATTTTTATTATGTGCTATTCACTCCAACATACACTCCTCCCCCTCTAACACACACACACACACACACACACATACACACACACACACTGAGGTCATTTCCTCCAAATACACCTT